>NW_023614817.1:0-280001 GCF_013339695.2 Rhipicephalus sanguineus
ACCTGTAGATACTACAAGACACAGGACGATGGTAGAAAACACAGTCATTTTCTTTAGAAAAATTGCTGACGCCCGAGATTGGTTGGTTGGTTGTTTCTAGAGGAACGGCACAACCCACCACGGGGAATCGGCCACGAATCGTGCGGCAGTAGGATTTGTGAATGGAAAAAAAAGAGGATAATTCTTGTTGAAAAATAAGCCGGAACGGAGCAACAAGAACGTGCGGCACCCGAGGGAAGAGGAGAAAGCTGAAGTGTGCGAGAGCTCGGGACAGGACTGAGCGGCGGACCGTTCGCCATGATTGTAGATTAAAGAAGCGTCCCTCTCTTACCGTTCGGGAGCCAGTCATTTCGCAATAATTCTAAAGAGATAATTTGTAGGTAAGCGAAAATATTATTTGTGTTTGCGGTTTCCCAGTTGAATGCTAAAGGGATAAAAAGAGAAAGAGTGAGGTAAATAAAAGAAATAAATAATTAACGATAAATGAAATAAAATAAGTATGTACTAGAAATATTAGCATGGCAGTCTTTTTGATTCGAGAACGCACGCACACTGACTCACATCGGTGTTTTCTTTCAAGAGGCTGGCCAGTACAGTTGCCAGCCTACCTCGCGTCAATATGATATAACGGTGCCCATTCATATGCGCTATGAAAGAAGAAGCTTAGCATACACCAGTTTGTAGCACAATAATATAAGAGAATACACATCAATTTCGAAAAATAAAAAAAAAAACTTGGAGGACGCGTGAGCATCGCCTACAAGAGGTAGAACTTGATGACGTAATGAGGCCCCGTGCGCATCGCCTTCTCAATCGCTAGCCTGGATGCGGCTCTCTATGCATGCCTCAACCGTGCCGCTAGGAAACGAACGTCTGTGTTCGTAACATTGGCCGCTTCAAAGTATCCTAGAATGCCTACTGGAGGTACAGCGGTGCAGTGCCCACTACGCCATAATTATTCTTTTCGCAAACCAGCGAAGGGACCACTACGCGTCCTAAGGCAACACGTGAATCCACGAAGCTGCTCACTTTGTTGGTGCTTTCGCTGTTGATGATGAACAAATACGTCTGAGCGCTTTGTAATGGGTTGGCCTATAAACACCGACACGTTGCGCAATTCATATGTTTTGACGCCTGCTGCGATTCGACTCTTCTGCCACACAATATGACATGCGTTAAGGAGACTCCTCCCACTACATGACATTCGTGTACTGTTGTTTTCCGAAGCAGTTTCAAGCGATGGCATGGTTTCATCCAGCCGCGCCCTCGCTTGAAACCGCTTCGACAAAAAGTGTGGCGAACAAGATTGTTTGACAGAAATCATGAACCTCCGCAATCAACGAAATAGATCCACTAGGAACAAGTATTTAGAAAAGACACGGATATATGGACGTTCTAGTGACGCTCTAGAATGGTTTACTGCGCCTCATTTGTGTTTAAGTATGCCCGATCAATAATCTTTGAAATGTCGGTCTAAGTGCAACGGTTTCCTTCTTTGCAATAAAGATGGGAAAAAATGCGATGGCGTAGGTTTGTGGTAGAGCACCTGCTGCCACGCAGAAGGCCTGTGCTTGATTCTCGCTCTATCCTAAGATTTTTATTATTTAATTTATTTTACTGATTTACTGATTTTGAAAAACCTGATTTTTTGGTCACAACCAACGACGCCGACACCAGAATTTCTGCTAGCACGCCGACACCAGAATCTCGCACGCTGATGAAAAAAATATTCCTCGACCCCAGACAAGGACCACGTTTTCTGAAATACAAAACTTTTCTTTAGGGCAAATCGCTCGGTGGTTCTACGGCGAGTGCAGACGCGGTACCTTGTGTTTTTTTTCTGGCGTTTCAGTGCGCGCGCACTTGAAGCCAGCAAACGAGCAGGCTGGCAGGTAAAAAAATAAGGCAGCTCCGCACTAGCGGTGGCAAGCCTGAAGGAAGTGCGGAGCTGGGCAGCCTTCTTCGTTTCTCTTCAGTTTTCTCTTCATTTCCTCCTCGCTTTCTTGGTTTTATGCGACAGCAATTATATGGACACTTTTGGCTGGCTTTTGCCGTCGCCGTCATGTCCCGGATACGTATATGTATGTATATATAGATAAAAGCCATAAAGGAAAATAAATAAGAAGAAAATACCTTTCTAGGCGCGCCACCGCGACTCGAACCCGCGAACCCTCTCTCCGTAGCGCGCCTCTTTAAGCAACACGGCCAAGCACCACCGGTTGTTGAGGGCACTAACGGCGAGCAATTGATATACACCATTTAACGCTGGCAGCGCGCAGATCTCGGACGTGCTTTAGCGTGTGCAGTATCGCCCACGAGATTGCCCGAAGTGCTCGCTTTAAAGCAATGCTCCTACTTTTACCTTCAGTTTTAAAAAAGTCCTTGAGACGCGCACTAAAAAGTGGCCCATTTCTGTACCCACTCGCGATGTGGAACGCCGGGTAAACAATGCGTGAAAGACCACCGCGCGACGTTAGAAGCGGAGGGGTCACTACACGCGCCGCAGTTTTCAAGAAAAAAAATTAAGTGCGTTTGGTTGTAGCGTGCTCTTCAAGCACGAAGAAGTGACAACTGCTACAGATCTTATTTCGCGCTCGTCCTGTGCATATCTATGCGTTCTTTTCGAGTGTCATTCCTTGCGATTGAGCAGCGCGCTGGAAATGTCGAGCTGTGGCTTGTTTTCTTTTTGTTTGCTGTCTTACTAGCTTTATAAACCGGTGCCATTCCTGCCATAGCCCTAACTAGAGCTGCGGTATATAGAACGCCTCATTTTCACGCAGGCCTTCTGCGTGGCAGTCAGGCGTTTCAACAAACTCAAACCACTGCTTGAGTCTTTCAACGTAAAAGCCTGTGCAGTTGTTACATTGTGCGAGGAGTCGAATTACCACATTCAATATGGCGTCACAGAAGGGTGCAATCATACCAGACGCCGCACCATGCGAATTGGTCAATGAGTGCTTGTTTTAAAGACGCATCCAATACAAAGCGCCCACTCATAATTAGTCATTGCCATCAGCAACAGCATGAACAAGGAAAACAGCTGCGTAGGTGTGTGTAAAAGCGCTCATTGGGTACTTGCCTAAATCGCACATTGATGAGTTACGGTGTAGTGAGCGCTTGGAAACTTTATGTAGAGGAGGTATGCTATTATTTTTCAAAACGGCCAACGTTGTGTGTACAGGCGCTTCCTCTTCATGGCACGGTTGAAGTGCCCACCGAGAACCCAAGCCTTTCTGTCGAATGTGAAGGGGCCAGTTACGCTAGAGAAGGGGCCAGTTACGAACGGTGCCCGAATACGCTATCGCGCTCTGCTCTTGAAAGCGTACTCCAAGTTTTTCATGCATATTATATATTTTCACGTGGCCGTGACGGTGAAGGAGGTTCCAGGAGGCCTTCGAAATACGGAACTCTTCATTTGGGCGAACTCGTGCCCCGGAAATGAAAGCTCAACACACAAGCAATGCAAGCTTTACCCTCATAGCGGCATGAACAGCGTCGGCGGTGGAGTAATGTGCCAGGAGGTAAAGCGCGTCGGCATTTATAGATGCGCCATCGAAGGTTCGAGCGAGTTTTGTGGTGGTCGCGTAAATTCCAGAATAAACTCGAATGTTCACGTGGTGCTCGTAATCTTATCGGAAGCTTGTAAAATAATTCGGAAGGCTCCCAGTAATTCGGGCGCGGTTAGCGCAAGGCAGTGGTTACACGTGTAATGGGACGGTAGAATAAAAATACAAAAAGATGGTTGATCCCTCTGAGAGGAAAGTGTGAAATATTAGCGGTGCGTTCATTTTACCTCCGTTATCTGTTTGGCGGTAGCTCAGTGGGCTAAACGCCCGCCAGGCATCGTCGCGGAACGAGAGGTCACGGGTTCGACTCCTGTCAACGGCACTTTTTCTTAGTTTTTTTTATTTGCCATTTGACGGCGTTTATTTTGCTGTCGTATTTCCGTGACGGACATACGTCATCAAAACTTTGGTGGACCCCGGCATGGAACACTTTCGTGTTAAAAAAGAGCGTGCATGGTATTATGCAACAATGAATATGCTAGTGCGCAGGCACAATAATACCGATACTAACAATCGCTCCGCAATAGCGTCTATTACTACAAGCTCTCAAATATTAGCATCTTAACCAGCAGATGCTGGGCAACTCGAACGTACGCATGTCTCGCAAGTATATACTCTCTGCGTGGTGTCTCTTCGTATACCCGTGAGCAAAAAGCATCAACACTGTTTTAAACTTTTTACAGGCCGTGTATACCATAAAACCTATTTGGGTGACGCAGAGGAATCTTTCAACAAACGCTACTTGTGAATATTTTATGCTCGAGTACTTGAGTGCCACTACTTACGGTTACTTGCGCGGATATACTACTGCTGGAAATAATATAACGTAAGTATTTTTCAGAGACCCGTGTACCGATTGGTACTCTGCTGCCTGGACACACCGCCCTAAATATATATATATATATATATATATATATATATATATATATATATATATATATATATATATATATATATATATATATATATATATATATATATATATATATATTTAGTGACGGTCGGATAGGTCCGGGTATTTTCTATATTTAATGAGCTTGCAAGTAGTCACATTGAAAAGGGAGAAAAATTCTCTTACTACCGTTTCGGTCGGCAGTGGCATGGCTGAAGCATTCGTCAAGGAATATTTTCCCTTTTCAATGTCTACTGCGTGCAAGGTCATTTTATATATATAAATATACAAATCTAAAAGGTAAGCAATTCGTTGGGCTCTGGGTTGCATATGATAAAGTGGACACTGCGGTATCTCACAAATTAAATTTGCACTCACATGATCACTAGAAATTAGCATAAACAGGAAATAGACAGCTGGAAGCTTTGCGGCAACGTGGATACAAAACCTATTGAACGGGTTAAGCTAAGCGTTCTATTTCACAGCGCGGGCACTACAATATGTCATAGATTAGAATTAAAGTCATACAACTCGTAGAAATCAGTATAAACATCAATTAGACAGCTAAAATAGTTGCGGCACCTGGCAGAGCAGATCTCCACCGCGAGCCTATTTCTTCATGGCTTCGGCAGCGCGCGAAACACAAGGTTCACCTACGTAGGCGTATCTACCGGGGGGGGGGGCAAAGGCGGCGCTAGGTCCCCCGCTGAGAAATGTTGGGGGGGCGGAGCCCCCTCCTACTTTTGAACTTTGTGATTGTCGGCTGCAGACTGGGAAAATAACAAGTCAGGCAAAGTTTTACTTGAATGCAGCAATCACGTATTTACGTGATAAAATTGGTCCTACGATTCTGCTGTGACGATCCTGTCCTCCGTGTGTCATGACCATACCCTGTAGGCCCTTTGCGATGCGGGCTGCCTATTCCACGCTTTCGCGCCTTGCGCTCGTGCACTGCAGAGGAGGTTATCGCAAAGCAGGGGTATCTATAACATTACAACAATCTGTCATTATTTGATATTGTTTAGCCTGGCCTGAAATTTACATAATCGACGGCGCAAATAACGAGCAGGAACAAGTAAAGTGTGGGATTGGGCAAGTTGGTATTCTAATATTAAACTGCTCAGCGCAACAATTTCACACAGTACACATAGAAAAGACGAGGACGAGCGCAGCGCTGGTCCTCGTCTTTTCTATGTGTATTGTGTGAAATTTTTGCGTTGAGGGTGGAAGAAGAAGTGCGTTCGGGCATACGTGTGCCTTGGACTGCTGTCAGCTTTTTCTTAATTGCGACAATTCCTGACGCTCACTGATCGTGCGAAACGGAGGACGTCATCCTTCGGGATGGGGGACCAACACCCCAACGAGACCGCGGGCCCCAGCCGTCTGCCCACCGATGGACCGAAGACGAGTGACCGTGCCGTCGTATCCGTTCCTTGTGACTCCACCGACAGCTCGTCCGTGGAAGAGAGGGAGTCGGAAGCTGACTTCGCGACGTTCACCTCCCGCCGGTTGAAGCGAAAGCTTCGAAGGACGTCATCTTCAAGAGACTCGCAACCGGCGCTGGATACCGGCAAGCAGTGTTTTACAATCTCGTATGTGCCTACCTCTACAACCGACAACTTGAACTCGCTTAACAGGCAGTCATTAACTGAATATTTTGAGCGAGTCACACCTGCGCAAGTGACTGAAATTCGTATAAATGGCAGGAAGAACAGATTGTCAGTCGACGTGACAAACAAGACTATTCTCGAGATGCTGAAGGCCGTCACACAATTGGGGACTATCTCAGTGCGTTCGTTCCTCGCTCACCGAAAAGGAACAACGACTGGTGTCATAAACGACGTGGACAGTGACATCACTGACGCTGACCTCCAGAGACTTGTAACGTCGACCGTGCGAGTCCTGAATATCCGCCGCTTCGGGCAGTCTCGCTGCATCAAGCTAGTGTTTGATTACGAGGCTCTGCCTAGCCACGTCAAGGTTGGATACGTCCGACATCCTGTGCGCCCTTACGTGCCACGGCCTTTGCAGTGTCACAAGTGCTGCAGGCTGGAAAACGTCAGCGCAGTCTGCAAAAGTGAGATTACTGCCAGCGGTGCGGCGGACCTCATAAAGTCGACAACTGCGATGCTGCTGCTCCTTTGAAATGCCCAAACTGCTCTGGTGCACATGAAGCGACCTGGAAAGACTGCCCCAAGATAAAAGAGGAAATGCGCGTCCTGCGGAAGATGGCGAGGGACAACTCGACACACAGGGAAGCTGTCTCATCCATCCGCCGTCATAGACGCCGCTCCGAACGCAGGCGCCAACGGAACCACAGTGGCCACCGGAGTGATAAGTCAACAGTTCACGACAAACACATGACTGCGCAGCATAACGCCTCTACTCCCATCTGTAGAGCACCCCGTCCGAGTGACGCACAAAAGGAGGCCGAGCCAGCGAAGCACGCCGATGCTTCAGATGCTGAATGGCCTTCGCTACCGTCTGGAGCAATAGGCAAGACCACATCATGGGCTGCATCTCCAACGGTGGCTCACAACGATAGGCAAGACTTTGAAAAGACCCAGAATATACTGAAGAACCTGCTGAAGTCCATTCGTGCAATTCTCTGCGAGATACAGACGCCGGGCGCGAAGAAAGCAGTGCAGATCCTCAACGTGCTGGAACCGCTCCTGGTAGCGCTTCCATATAACAATATGGCAAATTCATTCGAAGAGCGTGTTCGTGCATCTGCAATAATGGAGTGGAATGCAAGAGGTTTGCGAAGCCGGTTGTCTGACTTTCGACAACGGATGTTTAAATACCAATTTCCCGTGGTTATTATATGCGAGCCGAATATGGTGTCGTCTTTTCGGCTTTCCGGATACGTGACACTGTGGTCTCGCGACGACCGAAGTGCGAGTAAAGTGCTGATATGTATACGTCGTGACCTAACGTTCGTGAGGCATGACGTGGCCTCTCATGCTTCAAATGAATATATATGCCTCACGGTGAAGCACAAACGGCGTTCACTCTCAATAATCGGTGGATATATCCACCCCAGAAGCCGTGCGGACTGCACTCACCTCTTATCTGTGCTCTAAGCTTGCCCAGGTCCACATGTATTAATTGGTGATTTCAACTCACACCATCCCATGTGGGGCTCAGCTTCAATGAACACCCGTGGCAGGGACATTGCGGATCTTCTACTAAATCAGGGCCTGCTGTCCATCAGCGATGGATCGCCAACTTTTCTTCGTGGCGCATCGTACAGCAGCTGTCTGGACGTTTGTTTCGTGTCTAGGGCTCTCGTGCCAACCACCTCCTGGTGTGTAGACATGGAAACACACGGAAGTGACCATCTGCCGACATACATTCAACTGAAAGCATCCGCCGTTCGGCTCCTCTTTCAGTGCGAAGCGTGGAATGGCAAGCATTTCAAAGCTCTGTGGACACCCAGTGTACCAACATCCAATCTTTCTCTGAAATAGAGAGTGTCGTCCCATCAGCCCTAAGTGCAAATACGAGGCGTGTCACTGTACCACAATCAAGATCGCAGATTGATGCACAATACGAACACCTTCGTGCAATCCGTCGTCGTGCAGAGAGAAAGTACAGGAGGACGAGATCACCATCAGACTTGTCTGCATCTCGCCGAGCACTACGACATATATTACGACACTTAGATAAACTCGACAGACAACGGTGGAGGACATTTTGTGGATCTCTGGAACCCAGGAAGCCTCTGTCGCGAATATGGCAAGTTGTTCGGAGCCTTCAGACACCTACGCAGCAATTGTCTGCTTTCCGAGCTGTCGCACTAAAGCAAGGCCGGAGTGAAGTAGAAGTAGCAGAAGATTATTGTCAATTACTGGTAGGCACTTCCTCCTCACCGGTATCGCTTTCATACTGCACCTCACCACCATCTTCTGACGATCGCCTCGACTAGCCGTTTACTATACACGAACTCGACGCTGCGATTGCCGCCTCCCGACGCTCGTCTGCGCCAGGGCCTGATGGGATCACCTATTCGGATCTCTGTCACCTTGGCCAGGAGGCGCGGAAAGTTCTTTTATCTTTCAACAATTCTACGTGGGACACGGCAACAGTCCCAGACAGCTGGAAGTGCAGTCGCATAGTGGCCTTACTGAAACCAGGCAAGTGCTTGCACGAACTTTCTTCGTATAGGCCAATTGCCCTAGCCAGTCGTGTCGGCAAAGTAATGGAACGCATGGTGCTGACGAGACTGGAATGACCATTGGAGAACAATGTCATCTTGCCAGATTTTATGCATGGCTTCCGAAGGGGTCGATCGTCAATACACGGCGTCGTTGACTTAGTTTCATCGGTAGAAAAAGAAAAACAACGTCGAAGATTAGTAGGCGAAATTTTTTGGATATTAAAGGCGCCTACGATAACGTCCTTCATGAGGCCATTCTTGATGCGCTTGAAGACATCGGCGTAGGAGGCCGCATTCACGCGTGGATAGTCAGCTATCTTAATGGACGTACCATTTTCATGTCGACACCTGATGGTGACACGGGCCGGCACCACGTCAGCCGTGGAGTTCCACAAGGCGCGGTCCTCAGCCCCATACTTTTCAACATCACCCTCATTGGTCTTGCGGCTGAGCTCGCTAACGTTGTCAAAGTCAGCGCCTACGCTGACGATATATGCATATGGGCATCTGGAGCAACGCGTCCGCAACTGCGAGCAAGACTTCAACACGCCACATCAGTAACGTCAAAGTACTTGCGCCGTCAAGGCCTGCAACTCTCAACAACGAAGTGTGCTGCATTGGCATTTACAAAGAAATCAATGACGCGGTACCCGATCTTCGCTGACGGAGCAGTGATTCCTGCTGTCACGCACTACCGATACCTAGGTGTCGTCATTGATCGCAGCCTATCTTGGACGAAGCATGTCGCTGCGCTACGGACCAAACTTGTTAGTTTTCTAGACGTTCTTCGAGTTGTAGCAGGACTAAGATGGGGCCCCTCTGAGAAGAGTCTCCTGCAGTTGTACCAGGCATTGTTCGTTGGCTATTTACGGTACAGTGCACCTGTGCTCTCGAGTATGCGTGCAACATGCATCCGTACTTTGGAGAGCCCTCAAGCGCGAGCACTGCGAACGTGCCTAGGGCTACCAAGGTGTACAACAACCTCTGGCACCATAGAGGAATCACGTACATGCCCTATAGAGGTTTACTTGTCTTGTGAGCCCCTTCGAGTCCACCTTCGACTGCTGACTCGACACGCAATCCATCCCTTGTCTTCGCTCCAGAGAGATCGACCAGGCTGCACCTACTCAAGATGCCTCGATACAAACAGGCACGTCATCCCTTCTGACTTTACACCAGTCATCATCCCCACAGTGCCACCGTGGACGCTGAACAGGCCACTGGTGTCCCTTCAAATACCCGGGATTACAAAGAAGCGTCGTGTTCCTTGTGCTGCGCTCAAACAACTCACCTTGGCATATTTGACTCAACGATATGACGACACTCTGCACATATACACCGATGGATCTGTGACTCGGTGCGCTTCGACTGCGGCCTTTGTGATCCCTCATCTGGGTACCTCCCGGCAGTACAAATTAGATCACAGGTCGTCTTCAACAGCTGCAGAACTTGTTGCGATACGGGAAGCTTGCCAATTCGTGTCCAGACAATCACCACGTAAATGGACCATACTATCAGACGCAAAATCCGCATTACAAGCTATTGACTCTTGCTCAAGAAGGGGACAATATTATGCACTAGCTTTAGAAATCATTCACGCATTCGACCTTGCGCAGAAGATCGGTCACTCAGTTACATTGCAATGGATTCCTGGACACTGTGGATTGGCAGGCAACGAGCTTGCTGATGCTGAAGCAAGAGCTGCTGTCTCTAACACCCCCACCGACGTGAAAGTACCGTACACGCGAGGTGACGTGAACTCTTTATTGAGATTGCTCATGCGAGAGTGCATAACCACTTATTGGTCTCAGCCAGACCATCGATACAGGCGTCTGCGGGAAATAGATCCGGCAATGACTTTTCGCCTCCCGGCTAGAATGAACCGAGGCAACGCCAGTTTGCTGCACCGGACTCGTCTGGGAGTTGCATTCACTCGCCGCTATTCACACCTCATCCGCCGTGCGGACAGCCCGAACTGTGAACGATGCCACGTACATGAAACAACAGCACATATATTTTGTGACTGCCCACTTTACGTGTCGCAACGTAATACACTTGCTTCAACGTTGGCAGGAATAGGTGTGGCAACACTAAGCGAGACGGGTATTTTGTCAGCTATGTGCGACCAGACAAAGTCACCAACTGCTATCAAGGCTGTGATAGATTTTCTCAAGAGCACAGAACTGGACACAAGACTATAGCGAAACCACTAAGTCACGTGGTTATTGTAATATTGTATATACGCATAACTCTTTCCTCTCCCCATCATCACCCCTCATCACTCCTTTTTTTCTCTTTCCCTTTTCCCCTGTGCAGAGTAGCAGGCTAGAGCACACTAGCTCAGGCCGACCTCTCTGCCCTTCAAATAAATTCTCTCTCTCTTTTGCGTTGAGCAGTTTAATAAGGGAACGAGTAAACGTTTTACAGCCCGATCAAACGCTCTCCTTCTTCAGGTAATTTAGTTTCTTTCTTTGAAAACCAATAGCATCGCCAATGCTCCACATTCAAACTACTGTGAGTTGATGAGCGTGTAGAAGTGTCCAGTATTTTAGTTGTGCCTAGCCAGGACAGCGAAATAGATTCCCACTTTAGTCTCCGATTAGCTCGCTTCACCTTGCTTATCATATTGTAGCCTGCAGCGTTCGCGGCGGCATGTGACAAGACAGTGGACTCGAGCACTTTGAGAAGCCCATATTTCAAGTTTGCCCCGTTACTTGATCTACCTCACCAGGGCGATGATAAGCGTCCATGGTTTTCTGGAATAACAAGGCTGCCCACCTGCAAAGGATTGTGTCTGTTCTTAATAATGTTTATTTCTCTCGGTACCTCTTTGTCAGCAAAGATGAGTGCACAGAGAGCTGTACACGCGCAAAGACAGCTCAACATAGTTATACTAATACTGAAAGTATCTTTGTTATATTATACACATATCTATTATATATTATATCTATTATACACATATGAATCCATCTCGGCCGCTGCATAAGTAGTTGCTGCCAATGCGATTGGCGGGCAGCCGTCTTGAATTATGTTCAGAGTGCGACACCGTCTGGATATTCCAAAAAATTTAGTAATTGTTCAGCACAGGAATGCGCTGCTTATAGTGCACACTTCATTTTAACGCCGCTAGTTTTCGCAGACTTATAACGTCGCGTAACAAGGGGGCGATTTTACGGCACACCGAAAATTTTTCACGAATAACGACGAACCAATGACCAACATTTCAATACGCCGTATTAAAAAGAGTTTATTATTTTTAATTTGTTCGCGTAGTCATGCGTAACTGGTGATTACGCGGTGAATCACTTACGCGTCATTTGGTGCGTCGTGTAACGAGCAGGTGCTGTGAGCATGACCCAAAAAATTTCGACCAATCATTAACAGCTAACGACCTATTCGGAAGGTAACAATGCGGGGTTATAATCGTCCCCATTTTTTCAAAGAAAATTTGAGCTTACACAGTTTACGTAGGCTATTTACTTGGAGGTGCCGGAGTGGAGGAATAAAGGGCCACTTCAACGCTTTCCCTTCTACCCCCCACACAAGCTGGGAAATGTAGGAGGGCAAGGAACGACAACTAGCACGTAAATTCGTAGTCATTTATAACCTTATAGTATACCCAACCAGCTCAATGTGGTTTCCGTAAATATTAATCGACTGAACTTGGTCTTCTTTAGAAAGATTTTATATTAGAGGACTAACGGTAATGAAATTGGCACTCGGCCAATTTCATTATTGTAATATATATATATATATATATATATATATATATATATATATATATATATATATATATATATATATATATATATATATATGTATGTATACATATACGGCGGACAGAGTGAGCGACGCCAGCCCCCCCCCCCACTCGCGAACGATTTGATACGGCACTGTTCACCTAAGAAAACAAAGAAGGGAATTTTTCGAAGCTTCGTTTCTTTGCTTGACACAACCTTTACGAAAACCAGCAGACAATGAATCCAAGAAAGGTCTAGGGCGCGTTAAAGGGACCAACATCTGGACAGAACGTGTGATTAGATCCTGGTAGAAATGAAAAGACAGTGAAATATAGTGCCAGATTCTAGCATCCTTTTGGTGTTGTGAGTAGAATTTATGTTTATAATTCCTGCTTAAAAGTAACAAAAACCGGTATGTCACACAGCCTAGCGGAAGAGCATTCAAGCAGAATTATGAAGACGGTCACTTTGCTGTACGTAGTCTGAGGCTGTCATGCGCGCCTTAATTGGTCCTCAAATTTAGAGTATGTATATTATTATCTATTCCCTCTCTGTTCTATGTTGCCTACGAAGTAAAAGAAGTTGCACGGTGAGAAGCGGCTCTGCCTTCGCGGCTATCAGCGGCCCATGTAGAGCCGCGGCGCATGTGCGAGGAGTGCCCGCATGCGCAGTAAACCGCCGCGCTCGAACAAGAACAGCTCTCGCGCTCGCTGTTTGCAGCATGTGTTGTCAAGTGTGTATAAGACTTCATATTCGCCGCAGATAGAAAAATTCTGATTAAAAATGTTTCACGGCGTTTTCCACGTTACCTTTCCGTGGCTAGATACTCTGACCAGTTAGACTTCCAATGCGCTAAAGAAAACACGTGCCGTAAAAATTGGTTGTCAGTCCCTTTAATTGTACTGTGTTTAAGTGTGCTGTAAAAATTGTGATAGAGATGCGAAGAAAGTAGAGCGCACGGAAAGACAGCTTGCCGCCGGCAAGGACCAAGCCTGTGATCTTCAGATGGCACGCACGATGCTCTTATCAACTGAGCTACAGTGGCGGTCGTCCCCTCGTCCACTTGTCGCGTATTTATGTGCATGCAAACCCTGGTAGTGTTAGCCAGCACCGCTCTTAGCCATGACAGCGAGTGTGGAAAACTGTTCGAACATGCCCTAGAACATTTCGTCGTCCTAGTTCTCCATTCCCAAGCGTACGTCATGCCAACGGTAAAGCAGTCTACCGCATGAAGTAGAAAACATGCCTGACAGGGAATGTTTCCTTTTGAAAACGCTCTTAAGTGTGGCCTGATTCTCTGAAAGCATACACCACTTTTCACTTCGCGACCTTATTTCAGGTCCAAAGAACAGCGCACCGCTATGTTTGGACCAGAGAACGAGACATATCCGTGGATGCATGTCCTCCAAGAAGGTAACGACGATGTAATATATTTGTTGTTCCTATTTCCACCTACGCAATGGCAGCTCTGAAATGATAATTCTTTAAAATTTTGAATTTTGCAATCCGATGACAACTTGCGCGCTTTCGCCTAGAGTATTGCTTGATATTTTTCCTTTCACTCTGGAAGAGTGCGTAGCAGCAGTACAATAATGTGAGAAGAAGCATCGGCATGAATGCATGTCGTATGGTTTTCACCCTTGTACCTACATTCTAAGAAGAGGCAGCTCTGGGCAACATGACGTACAGGTAGCAATTATGCTGTGCCGTACGGCACAACAAGAGCCCGCGATAACTTCGTTACGGCAGTGCCGCTTCAGAAGCCTGATGTGTCCCTTTATAACACTAATTATCGCTCAATAGAATGCGAGTTAGACATTTACACTTTAAATTTACTCTCCTTTTTTGAAAATCGTCACTTTCTGGTAGGCGAGTTGGTAAGTGCTCAGATTATGAAACAGCGCAACGAAAAGACGCGCAACACTGACGATGAAGATACGTCTTCTTCATCGTCAGTGTTGCGTTTCTTCTCGTTGCACCATTTCATAACCATGAAAAGTGTGTTCCGTTTTTGCCGGCAGTGAAGCATTGAGTGAAGGATGGTTTACCCCTCCGTCATAGGAATCGGTATTACACGAAAGTGAACCGCGTCTTCATAGAAGTAGTTATCTGTTTATTGTACGCTGATGTACGAGAGCTTTTACAATGCACATTGGTGTTTGGTAACTATAGCAACAGTTTACGTGTATGTAGTCACGTTGACGCCTAGTGGCGCTTCTCCAGCCCGACGACTAACGTCCATTACCATCGTTAACCCTTGTGGAAGCAGGAATAGTTAACGCACAACTGGACACAGCATAAGGTGAATCCCGCCAAAGATGGGATCGACAAGACTATAATCAACGCTGATACTCGATATGCACTCATTCACGGCGTCGTGATTTAAGCAGACAAAACGCCAAGGTGTGTGCTCCACAGTAAGAGGGACAACCTACGCCTGTTCTCCTGCATAAGCCACACAGTGCCTCAGGAACGCCTGAGGCAGAGTTTATAGTTTGAGCTGCGAACGCATGAAGGCGTTCCGCTTCCTGATGTCGTGTACTCGGCTTCGCGACATCCGCCGCCGACATCCGCCGACATGCGCGACATCCGCCGCCGACGTCGTTGCCTTTCTGCCGCGCTTATTATCTGTGCTATCGCGCTCCAAACAATAGGCGGCAGAGAAAGACCGTTGGTGCATATGGAAGCTGCACTACTCTGGCATCAAGCCGTCATGCGCTAACACGACGCGAAAGGGAAGGCGCGTAACTGCGTCGTCAACGAACTAGATCACGTCATTTTCTATATTGCACTGACCGTAGAGCTTCGTACAATAGTGCACCGAAAGTCTCCGTTGCGCTCAAACAACAGAAGCGCTGCCTGCACGCTCGTTAATATCATGATTCAGTACTTCACCGCCCCTCCCCCGCCGACAAAGAATATCGTGAGAGCGAGGCGTGAGTGATATAAGGCGCCTTTGTGAAACCTCGTGCTTGTGCGCCGGTAGCGCAGCGCGTAGAGCGCCCAGCACCTATCGTCGCGGACTGGGTGATTGTGGGTTCGACTACCGGTTGATCCGAATCAATGAAGCTTTTAGGTGTGAAACAGCTTTTGCGCTGGCCTTTGTCCGTAGTTCAATTGGCGACCGTCCGCTTTCTAAAATTTACAAAGCCATCTGTAAAATATTGAGCGCGCGCTCGCGCCAAGGAGAAGTCTTCTTCGTCTTGTTCTTCGACCCACTTGATGATGATACGTGCAGAGCGCTCGCTCGCGCCAACGAGAAGTCTTCTTCGTCTTTTTCTTCCACCGTCTTGATGATGCTACGTGCAGAGCACATCAGGGGCCCGGGCTGCCATATGCTGACCTAGCTTCGCGTAACGCAGACAAAAGCACGTGTGCTGGCACGGACTAGCGTGTTCGGGCTTGTGTAAGGGGCTGGGTAAGACGCTGTGGCCTCTCCCCCTTACACTCTCTCAGCAATCACGTGATGGCGTCGGGGAATGAGATTCTGCAGACGCGCGATGAACCCGCGTGGCGTGCTCCAACAAGAGTTCGGGACAAGTAACAGCAACAGCTACAGTGAATTCGTGGTGTGCTCCATTTGCAAGGACGCGTTAACATAAGACAAGGTGCCCGTGATGAATAGAACTTTATGTCGACCTATGCGCTCCTTCGCATCCCCCCATGATTCCCTTTGGGGGGAAATGGTGAAATTTTTTTTTCTTCTGTTTCTACTTTTTATTCAGTTCGGTTTAATTTCACCAACCTCATTTCTGTGATAGAAATGATGTCAGTGACGTCTTGGTGGAGCGCGGCATAAAACACTCTTGTTAAAAATAACTATGACGCACACAGATGTACGAATAGAGAAATGCATATGTGTGCGCCTGGGTTCATATATACAGATGATTTAGAGTGGTTCTTCAGGCTACCATAATAAATCTTATTAAAAATTCTAATGTAGTGCAGTATATATAGAGAGATAAAGGCAACGGAAAGGCAGGGAGGTTACCTATGTTGTTGGAGCTGTTGTGTTCCAAAATCAAGCTGCTGTTATTAGCCACTAACCTAAATTATTCTTCTGTTTCATAGTGCTATACTTTCCAACTTGCTTTGACACAGCATGTCAACAAAGTAAACAGGCCTGTCGGCCGCGAGCGCTAGTTATGGGCCCTTTCGTAGGCATAGTGAATGTGCGGAGCGCGCCCTGCTTCTCGGACGCTCAACCCTCCTCGTCTACAAGCGAGCGCGCAAAGCGTCACTCCGGTGGGAGGTTGGAGACAAGACCTGAACAGCCGTGCTACCACGGCCGCTGGAAGAGCAGGAGCGATCCGCCCAGAATGCTCTCTAGTCACGTCCGCAAGGAGCAATCCTCGCGAACGCAGTTAAGCGTGACATCAGCAGGCTCGCATTGGCAGAAATACTCGCATGCCATTTCGAGCCGCACGTGGATGTTTAGTGTCCCAGATAGCAAAACATGCAGATGAGGGCCCTATGTGTCGCGGATTTCACAACACGCGTACTGAACCGCGTGGTCTCGTGCATATCTCAGTGCACTGCGCCAAGAGGGGATGTAATCACGGACGCGAAGATACAGAACTTAGATGGTACGCTGCGGAATCGCATCGCGCACGAAACGCTAGGGAGCTTAGATTTTACGCAGCGTGATCGCCTTCTCTTAGAATACATTTGCCGCTGCGATGCCTTGCCGCACACTTAGCGTTGCGCAAAAGCCACTGCAATCATTGAAGCACCAAAGAGGATGGCTGGACCAGGGGCGTAGGCAGAAACTTTTTTTTTGTGGAGGGGGGGGAGCACCTCCATGATTTGAAGTGGGGGCAGGGCAGGCACATGTGGTTGAGTGTCATTTTCTGCTGTGTATGCCATGGCAAGAAAAATTCGGAGGGGGGTCGGTGCACGGGCTGGGTGTGATCCCCCCTGGCTACGTGGATGGACGGATGGATGCTATGAGCGTCCCCTTTATAATGGGGCGGTGACATGTCTGCCACCAGTCTCGAAGAAGAAGAAAAGAAAAACCTTCCTTGTTCCATGTTGGCAAATACCTTATCTACATTGATTAAATCTATGTTATTATACCAAAAAAATATGAGTTCACGGTCCATCTCTCTGCCTCTTAAGGCAGAATGACATTTTTTTCCCCAATTATTTATTTTTATACTTTATCTCTACTTTTCTGCCACCAATACTCTAACCGACTCTTACTTATTTCTATCGCGGACGTGTTCAGCTTTCCATTGTTGTCCCTAATACCCAAGGCTTCATGTAGACTCGTGACCACACGTATACCTGGGTGAATATCGCCACATTCAATCAGTACATGTTCCATCGTTTCCTTAGTTCCCCCGCAGCATGTATATTGCTTTTCTTCGTTACTGAATCTCGCTTTATAACTACGCGTTCTAAGGCAGCCCGACCTTGCTTCAAACAGTAGAGCGCTTCCCCTTGAATTACCATAAAACCTTTCCCTCCTTATTTCGTTTTTTCTCTTCGGGAGTTACTCAGAGCCGGGTTCTTTTCCATCGCTGTCATCCAATAAGTCCTCTCCGCCTCTCTGACCTTCCGCTTAATGCTCCTTGTTGCCATATCGCCCGCACTGCTAGCTGTATATTTACTGGTGAACCTCCTAGTTCTTTTTCTCCAATGCGTGTCAACGCTTTCTCTATACAAATACCTGAAAACCTTCTCTGCCCATCTACTCTTCTTCATTTTCCTCAGCCTCTCTTCGAATCTCATTTTGTTCTGAGCTTCCCTCTCTTCAAAGCCTGTACATCCCATATCACCCTTTACAGCCTCATTTGTCGTCTTCCCGTGAGCGCCCAACGCGAGGCGGCCCCCCGTCCTTTGATTTACATCAATTCCTGATTGTACCTCTGCCCTCATGCACACCACTGAGTTCCCGAATGTAATCCCCGGGACCATCACACCCTTCCACAGCCCTCGAAGCACCTCGTACCTATTGTATCCCGATAAAGCTCTGTGCTTCATAATTGCAGCATTCCTCTTTCCCTTTGCTACCGGTGCTTTCTCTTGTACCTCCATATTGTCACACTTATGACGAGAACCTTGCGTTGTTCTGCGCGTTGGGCTGGTTAGGCCAAGAAGCGGCTCAGTCCGAGCTTCCTTGTCCTCTTCTACCTGTGGGGGTTCACACAACCATGCGGCATTAGTCCCCCCTTTGAAAAGCATCGACTCGATGCTTGTAAAAGAAAAAAAAAACTACAACACGCGCAGACGCAGAGAACCAGAAACTAAGTACCAATAGCCGCAGGGAAAATAAGATGACGCACCGACACTTGCGCCATGTGCAAACAGGAAAATACAAAGAAAACAACCACAGGAGTCACATGGTAATAGAAGTAGCACGAACGCACAAGGGCTACTGTGTGTAGTACGGCTTGAGTGGCACGACGTGCACGGTTTCGGGCCGAAGTTTTCGACGTGAAGACACTGCGCCGTTCGGAAATACTTCGTAGGTGAGGTCACTGACACGCCGC
Source organism: Rhipicephalus sanguineus (assembly GCF_013339695.2). NCBI lineage: Eukaryota > Metazoa > Arthropoda > Arachnida > Ixodida > Ixodidae > Rhipicephalus > Rhipicephalus sanguineus. The sequence continues at coordinate 18,852 of NW_023614817.1, forward strand.
AGAACTTGTACGGTCCGAAATAGCGGCTCAGAAGTTTTTCAGACAAGCCTGGTCGTCGGATAGGTGTCCACACCCACACTCGGTCGCCGGGGTGGTAGGCGACGTTCGATGGCGAAGGTTGTAACGTCGTGCATCTGCGTCTTGTTGGTGACTGATGTTTACGCGAGCCACCTGACGAGCTTCTTCGGCGTACTGGGTGTATTGCTCGGCGTCTGGAGCAAGTTCATCGCTATGATCGCACGGAAGCATGGCATCGAGCATGGTTTGCACGTTGCGTCCATAAACACGGCGGAAAGGTGAAAATCGCGTTGTTTCCTGCGTTGCCGTATTGTACGCAAACGTGATATATGGCAAAATCTCGTCCCAGGTTTTGTGGTGTACGTCCACGTACATTGAGAGCGTGTCTGCTATGGTCTCGTTAAGTCTTTCAGTCAGTCCATTTGTTTGTGGATGGTAAGCTGTTGTTTTTCGGTGACTTGTGCAGCTCAGTTTAAAATGTCTTCCATCATTTGTGCCGTAAATGACGTCCCTCTGTCCGTAATCACACATGACGGCGCGCCATGTCGCAGGATGATGTGGTGCACGACGAACTTCGCGACTTCAGACGCTGTGCCGCGAGGGTAACGCCTTTGTCTCGGCATAACGGGTCAAGTAATCGGTTGCCACTATATTCCATTTGTTCCGGTGGACGACAAAGGGAAGGGTCCTAGAAGGTCCATTCCCACAAGGTCGAATGGAGTCCGCGGTGGTGCAATCGGGTGTAGAAGGCCCGCCGGTTTCACAGGGGGCGTCTTGCGACGCTGGCACTCGCGGCAGCCTTGCACGTAGCGGCGTACGCTAGCCGATAGTCGTGGCCAGTAGTACTGCTGGCGCACCCTGGCGAGAGTCCGCGAGTAGCCCAAGTGTCCTGACGTGGGCTCGTCGTGGCACGCAAGGAGGACGTCATCACGCATGTCAGCTGGGACAACGAGGAGAAAGGCTTTGTCGCTACCTCGCGCGTTTTTCTTGTAAAGGATGCTCCTTGTAAGACAAACTGATGACAGCTCGCGAGCAATGTGTCGAGGAACGTGGGAGTTTCGGCCTTCTAAGGAATCGATAACAGGGCGCTATTCTTGATCTGCTAGCTGTCTTGACATGAAGTCAGAATCGCTGACTGCTCCGAGAAAAGCATCAGCCTCCTCTAAGTCCATATCGGGATGCCCCACAGGTGCTCGAGAAAGCGCGTCGACATCTTCGTGTTTGCGCCCAGACCTGTACACAATCGTGATGTCGAACTCCTGCAAGCGCAAGCTCCATCGAGCCAGACGGCCAGACGGATCTCTAAGATTGGCCAGCCAACACAGCGAGTGGTGATCAGTCACCACTTTGAAGGGACGGCCGTAGAGGTAAGGTCGGAACTTTGCCGTCGCCCACACGACTGCAAGGCATTCCTTTTCTGAAGTAGAGTAGTTGGCCTCGGCTCGGGAGAGTGTACGACTGGCGTAAGCGATGACATACTCAGCACCGCCGTGTCGTTGTACAAGGACAGTGCCAAGTCCGACGTTGTTGGCATCTGTGTGTACTTCAGTAGCAGCGTCCTCGTCAAAATGGGCTAGAACAGGTGCTGTTTGCATTCGCTGCCGTAACTCTGCGAATGCTGCCTCTTGTTCTGTAGTCCAGGCAAAGGGTACATCATCTCGGGTCAGTCGCGTGAGCGGTTCGGCTATCTTCGAGAAGTTGGCAATGAACCGACGATAATAAGCACACAAGCCGAGGAAACGTCGCACTGCTCACTTGTCTGACGGAACAGGGAAGGCGCGACGGCTGCAGTTTTTCTCTGGATCGGGCCGAACTCCATGCACTCACGACATGTCGCAGGAATTTCAGCTCTTCATACCCGAAATGGCACTTCTGGGGTTTTAGCGTGAGTTCAGCAGAACGAATGGCTTCCAGAAACCATTCTTAGGCGTATTGAGATGTTCTTCGAAGCTCTCAGAGAAGATGACCACATCGTCGAGGTCTACAAGGCAGCTTTGCCACTTCAAGCCAGCGAGAACGGTATCCATCATCCGCTGGAAAGTGGCTGGAGCAGAACAGAGGCCGAAAGGAAGAACTCGGAATTCATAAAACCCATCTGGAGTTACAAACGCTGTCTTTTCTCGGTCTCGCTCATCAATCTCTATCTGCCAATAGCCGCTCCTTAATCGATCGATGAAAAATACTTGGCGTGTCCGCCAACTGTCGAGAGAGTCGTCGACCCGTGGAAGCGGGTAAACATCTTTCTTGGTGACCCCTATTGAGCTTCCTGTAATCAATGCAGAATCGTAGCGTTCCGTCTTACTTCTTCACTAAAACGACTGGCGAGGACCACGGGCTGCTGGACGGTTGAAAAACACCATCATCGAGCATCTCGTTACCTGTGTCTGAATAGATTCGCGTTCTTTAGCAGAAACACGGTAAGGTTGCTGTCTGATTGGGCGAACTCATCATCGGTAATAATTCGGTGCTTCGTGGAGGGCCTTTGACCGACACGAGACGAAGAGGCGAAGTGCGGCCTTCCTCTCGTCCGAAGCTTCGAATTAACGTCGATGTGGTCCAGAAACCTGTCACCATCACTCATTTCTTCGGACGCGAAGCACTCCGTGACGTCAGCTACAGGGTCTCCATAGACCACAGTGGTGCCGCGGAAAAGATGCCGGTGCTCGAAGTTGAAAGTCGTCACAAGTATCTGTGACCGTCCGTCACGAACACGCACAAGATTTCGGGCTGCGCACCACACTTGAAGCAGCAAGATTGATAGGTTGCTCTCGGCGACCGCGTCACCGTCTCGGATATCTTCACAAGTGACCTCTATGAAAGCAGTCGCTCGTGGTGGCAGCGTCACACCTTTCGTCAGCAACACGCAGCGCAGGTCTACGACAGCTATCGGCGTCTCGATCTGTTGCGCGTTGCGTCGAGAAGGTCACCATTCGTTCGCGGAGATTTATAATGGCGCCGTTCTCGCGAAGGAAGTCCATGCCGAGGATGAGCTGACGAGAACAGTCACGAAGGACGAGGCAGGTCACTACAAATGCTGACGCACGGATTTTCACTCTTGCGGTTACAGCGACCCAATTGTGTAAAACATGTCCTCCAGCTGTGCGAATACGTGTTCCATTCCATGGCGTCATCACTTTCTTAAGACTAGTGGCCAGTTTTCCGCTAATAATTGAATAGTCTGCAACCGTATCCACCAATGCGCTGACCTGAAGACCGTCTATCAGCACAGGAATGTCGAGCGAGACCTCGGTCACTGTGTTCAGATGTAGATTCCGGCGTTTCTCTGGCACTGCACTCAAACGGGGATTTAATGTCCTCGGCGTTTCGCGCAAGCGTCGATGGGAGGTCTTCCGCACTTTGAGTCCCAGCGACCTCGCCCCCGAAGGTCGCTGCCTTCAGTTTTCCCGACGAGGGCTTGGGGAACGTCCCCGTGCCGTCGCCCCGAAACGTGGCCCAATGGCTGCGGGTCGCCGTGGAGATGGTGACCGCGATTGACGTCGTGCGAAGGGTACACGTTGCTGGGCGAGGTATTCTTCAATTTCCCTTGGCCTCTGACCAACTTGGGGACGAGGCGAATTAATGGCGAAACCGCGCAGTCCCAGCTGTCGGTACGGGCATTCGCGGTAGATGTGACCGGCCTCACCGCAATGGTAGCAGAGAGGTCTTCTGTCCGACGTACGCCAGAGATCAGACTTCCGCGTAGGTGCACGGCGACCGTCGATGTCCAAACCAGCGTGTGCTGATTGAATTGCAACTGGCGGCATCATCTGGATCGGGACTGCGGGGCTAGCGACCGGCAAGGAAGAGAGGCCGGCATGCGCAAGGCTTCGGCATACGTACGGCTCCGAATATCAGTGGACACAGGAGCCGGTTCCACATTGGTAGGCATCGGTTGATAGTGACGGTTGTGCAGCACCTGCTGGACCTCGTCCCGGATAACACTGGCGATGGAGCCTACCTCGGGTTGTCTCGGCCCGTACAGCTTCTGCATTTCTTCGCGGACGACAGAGCGAACGATTTCGCGAATCCATTCGTGCTGTTGCTCCCAAGGGTGGCGCGAAATTCGGGAGACGATGCGGTATTCACTTGCCGGTCGAATAGGGCAGACCGCTGATGAAGTACTTTCTCCATCGTTGCGGCTTCAGTCAGAAACTCGGCTACACTCTTTGGAGGACTCCGCACCAGACCAGCAAAAAGCTGCTCCTTCACACCTCGCATAAGATAGCGCAGCTTTTTTTCTTCTGGCATTGCAGGATCCGCTCGCTTGAAAAGCCGTGTCATGTCCTCCACGTACATCGTGACGGTCTCGTTCGGCATCTGAATGCGTGCTTGCAGTGCACGTTCAGCACGTTCGCGGCGGTCGGGGCTCCTGTAGGTCTCCAAGAGGCGATGCTGGAACTCGCGCCAGGATGTCAAGACATCATCTCTGTTCAAGAACCATGTTCGGGCGCCGTCCTTTAAGCAGGAATAGACGTTGCGGAGCTTTGCGGCGTCATCCCAGTAATTGATCGCTGCGACACGTTCAAACTCACTCAGCCAGTCATCTACATCTTCAAACAGCTCTCCGTGAAAGGGACTAGGCATCAGCGGATTCTGAACGGTGCAGTAGATCGGCGTAAAGACGTAGGAACTTCCATGGCCGCTTGAGGTGAAGTCATAGTCACTGCGTCAGTAGGCTGTTCCGGTGCCTCCGGTGGTAAGCCTCGTTGGCGGCGGCTTGCTCTGTGAACTGGAGTGTTCACGGGAACAGGCTTATGTTCGGCTACCGGGCGAGGTCTGCGCATGGGGTGAGTCTTGAGTTCGTCGTACCCAGCCACCTCCACCAATCTCGTCACATTTATGACGAGAACCTTGGGTTTGTTCTACGCGTTGGGTGGTTACGGCAAGAGCCGGCTCAGAGCGAACTTCTTGTCTCTCCTTCTACCCGTGGGGGCTCACACAACCATGCGGCAATATATCTATCCCCCTCATTTACCCATACTCCGAGGTACTTGTACTCGCTTAACCTCGGTATTTTTTGGCCTTGTATTAAGACCGCATGATCTTCGTGATCATTGAATACCATCAATTCACATTTTGTTGCACTAAATCATAGTCCTACAACCTCACATTCCCTTGCGGATATATCTGCCAGTCGCTGCATATCATCTTGACTGTTCGCAAATACGACAATATCATCAGCATAAAATAGACCTGGAAGCTTCTGCTCAACCATCGTGCCGACCTGTTTGTGTGACAAATTAAATCCAATGTTGCTACCTTCTAGCGCTTTTTCCATCCTCACCATGTACAGCATGAATAACAGCGGGGACAAAGGACATTCCTGTCTCAGCCCTTGCTAATTTCAACGCTGTACTTGCTACTAATTCCTTCCCATTCTATACAAACTGTATTTTCTCGGCATATTTCCCTCAAAAGCTGTATACAGTCGTCACCTATGCCCACTTCTTTCAATATATCCCACAAAATTTCCTGATTGACGTTGTCATACGCCCCGGTGATATCTAGATAAGCTACGTATAAGGGCCTGTTTTCAAATTTCGATATTTCTATACACTGGGTAAGAGCAAACAGATTATCGTCTAATCGCCTGTCGATTCGCAATCCATTCTGAAGTTCTCCCGAAATATCATTTTGTTCTACCCACGCTTCTATTTTTAATTTTACTGCCTGCATCGCCTAGCTGTATAGCGCCGATGTAATGGTTAGCGGTCTATACGAGCGAGTGTATGCTTTCTCCCTTGCCTTTATAGATTAAGTTCATTCTACTTTTTCGCCAACTGTCTGGTATTTCCCTCACTTGTAAGCACCTTTCTACTGCTTTCAGCAGTGCTTCTTTAGTGTTATGTCCGAGTTCGTTAATGAGGCTGACGGGAACCCCATCTAAGCCCGGAGTAGTGCGCTTAGGAATTTTTCCTTCGGCCTTCTTCCAATTGAAATTCTCTAGTACTACATCATCGTCGGTTGCACTCCTTTGCGTACTTTTACTCACCGGGAGAATCCCCTGGGCAACCTTTTTAAACGAATCGGCTGTTATCTTTCGTATGTAACCTAGCGCGTCATACTCTTCTAATTGATTTCCTCCTTCATCTACCATATGTTGTTGCATTGCGACAGACTTCCTACCCAGCGCTTTTAGTGGCTCCAAAATATCCTAGGCGCGCGGCCTTTTTCTTTTCGCGAATCTCTGTCATCGAGCGTTCACTTCCACGTTTAATTTTTGCCTCGACTAATTTCTGCACAATGGATTTTTGCTCTAAATATATTCCCAGATTTGGTTGACTTCGTCCTGTGGCCGCTTCTCCTTTTTTGCCTGTCTGTGCCCGTGATGCCTCACGTCACTTCTCGATCGCCTCCCGGATTTCTTTGTTCCACCAACTTTATGGCTTTCTCTTTCCTTTCCAACTAATAGTTTTCTTCTCCTTTTTCCATTTCTTTCGTGACTACATGTAGCAGCTCACTATACTTCCAGTCTTTGCCTGGTAGTTCGTCTACTTCTTCATCGACTCTTGCGGCTATATTTGTTATTTGTTTGTCATTTAGATACAAGCTGCCAAACTTTGATTCTATGTTTTATTTTCAGTATTATATCCCATTTGTAATATTATGCGTTTATGATCACTACCCAAGCTGTTAATGCCTTCCTCGTCTATTCTCATCTCTCTACGTTTGTCATATAGTCCTTCTGTCATGAGACAATATCAATGCTCGCTTGCCTGTTTCCGACTTCCCACGTGATCTGCCCCTCACACTTAGGCCCCACGTTAACTATCTCAAGACTATGTTGCTCGCAGAGATCTAGCGATAACTTGCCATTGGTGTCTGAATATCCGTCAATGTCATGAATGTGAGTCGTTCATGTCCCTAGAAGGAATATTTCGGCATCATGACCAAATTCTTTAACATCGGTGCTTATGCATTTCACTATCTCCAGATTCTTTTCTCTGCAGTTATTGCCCGTCCACAAGTAAGCTACACCTAGCCACGTTTCTTTCCACCTACTGTGCCCGAAACTCATATGTGCTCTCAACACGTTTGTTTCACTCTATTTCATTTTGTTCTGCTATGAATTAGCATTCCTACACCCCCACCTCTTTTTTATGATGTGATCCTGTTACATCCTTCCCAAATATAATTGTCAATATGTGGTGGCTCTTCCAAGTATCTAAGGTGTTTCTGTAACCGCATAAACACCTATCTGTTCCTTGTTTAACTGTCCCTCAATATCTAAACATTTTGCCTTTTTTCTGCCACCCTGCATGTTTACGTAACTAATTGCAACACGCGCCTTCTCCCTTCTTTTACCTTTTCTCTGGTGTTTCGCTATACTGCCTGTCAAAGAGTCCCCCTGGTTGTTTTCCTCATTACAAGCTACCCGGGCACCAAAGGGCCTACTTGCCCCACAAAAAAGCTACTGCGTGTCCTTCAAGTCGCCAACCCACCTCATGACCAAGCCTCCTATGGAAGTGTATTCCGTCTCTTCGAAAACCACCCACCTGTGTACCTCTTGTTTATTTCCACTACCTCGATGCCTTTCTCTCAACTCATCTGCCGACTCTTTGTTTGCGTCGACAACCGCTCTTTCCAGGTTGCCGTCACGCACCGGTACATCCGGTATTGTGCATACCACTACTGCACCTGAGGGGAAATGGCGCGCATGTCATCGACCCCTTTCGCCAATGTGGTTTCTTTCGGCTGATTCTTCATTCAAGACGTCGTTTGGACCACCTCGATTATCAGGAGGTTACGTCCATTAGCCTTAGTTGCGAGATTTGCGCTAGCTTGTCACATCGCTGATCCCAGCCTATGCCCCGGGAACTTCCCTATTAAAACTCCTTGTCGCTCTCACCCTTTCCTCGCTGCTATACTTACCTAGTGTGTTGCGCCTCAGATAGCGTAAGGTTGCTTTTTGATCAACAATGCACACAAGTATGAACCTAGTCAGAGCGTTCAAGATGGCTGGCCCTTGGGCAAGTGGTTCACTGAATCGAATCGATGAATGGCTGAATCGAATGACGTGCCGACAAACAGAAAGACAGACCAAAATTTCTCTGTTAAGTATCCCAAGAAAGACTATCGTTCTTTAAAAGGCCGCACAGCTACCGCGCTTAGGAGCGCCATTACTTTTTTATTAGGCCTGTCGAAAGCATAGCTAAGTGACTTTCTTGCTTAATTTTTCCGAGATGCATATGCATGACCATCCTGTTTCGTCTTTGAGCGTTATCGAACGTTATTGGACTTATCGAATTTCAGTGTTCAGACAGCGCTTATCACCTGTAGTTTTTTAGGCTGGTTCAGGCATGCATCTTTCAATAAAGCACGTGAAATGTCTTGCACGCAAGCTTACTAGTAGCGCTTAGCTTTTTATAGTAGCTGGCCTTGTGACCTTGCGATCCGTGAGGCCTTCGACTTCTTCTGCTGGCAATTTATTACGATATTATAATTATTGTCTCATAAATACCAAGATTTGTTGTTTGAAAAATTACCTACGTTAAGCTTAGCCAAATTCTATTGTTCGTAGGAAATCAACCGGAAAGGAAATTACTCTCTGCGGTTTTGGAATAACACTGAGAAGTGTGCAATTTCACAACTCAAGATCCGGAAACAGGTGAGTACTTGCCTTCGTAAGAATATCTCAATTTTCTGTGTAAAATTCTGCAGTTTGCCAGCATTCAACATTTTACAGTGCAGCTTTTTAGTGATGATATGTACGTGTTGCCTCAATTTATTGTTTCTTCAAATAATCTAAAACTACTAGCATCCACACTAAATCAATCCGTAATAACATGAGCGTTAAATATCGAAAACTACTCAAATAAGTGTTGATGACATCTATGCTTAGCGCTGGTACATCCCACTTCGTAAGGAAACCTCATTTCCGCCTATCTTTTTGCAGTCATATATGTACCTGTCGTCGTTAGAAAACAGTTTTTCAAATGCCTACCTACACATTGCCACATGCTCTTATTTTCATGTAGATGTGATCGGGTGTCACCCATAAAAACTGGTAGCAGCACTCGGTGCGGGCTACCCTGCAATGCTTGAGAAGTTTCGTGTTGGTTTCGCATTCTTTTTAAAAATTTCGCGCCGGAATCGGGTAGTCATGTTTATTCGAGTAGTCACGCGGACACCAGCGATAAAGAAGGAAGGTCCGATCACTGATGAATAAAGGACGACGCGTACCGGTGGTCAGGGCTTAAAGCCTCCTTCATTGAAGGTGGGGGGGGGCTCATGAAGTGGCAGTATATATATATTCTCGAAGAAAATGGCGCGTAGCAGCGACCTTTTGCCGCAAAACCGATGCTGCTGTGGCCTCAGCGGCTCTGCTACGCGAAGATCAGGGGTTGTTGGAACGCGGTGCGAGCTGGCGTACCGAGGAATAAACGCAGGACTTCTAGATATATCGGTCAAGATTCACTTTCGCGATCGTATTATCTAATTTTGGGCACAAATGTGATTGTATTAAAGGCACGAAAATGCGGGTATTTCCAAAGGGTGTTGACCGGAATAAAAAACAAAAAACGTATTATGCAGAATCGTATCAACGAGATTTCACTGTTTATATATATATATATAAATATATATATATAGATATATATATATATATATATATATATATATATATATATATATATATATGCGAGATAGATTAAGCGTTAAGAGAGGTGCTCGCGATGATCACAGTGCCGTGAAGGCAACTTCTAGAACTGAACCAATGCTTATGAATACTTACAAGTACATATATTATTCCGAATGTATTGCGGGCATTTATTCAGCGTGTCAGTCCAATCAAGCATTGAATGAAAATATTTTGGAAACATTTTTCCAAAATAACTCGGAGGTAAAAGCTTAAAGAAATGTGAGCTCAAAATAAGTAACATTAATTGACTCACTGGATTCAGAACCTCAGGCACGACAAGACAATATTTTATTTTTACTACCACTTGCCTAGTAAAGTAGGCCAAATACACGCGTCTTTGCAATTAGACTTGCGATGCACAATTAGAACAATAAAAATTGAGTCGCAAACTAAATAGACCAAGGGGAATCATTACTGATTCACCAGCAGTTAGCTTCACACTCAGGTGCCTCGTGAAACAGTATGCTCTACCCGGACGCTCTGTCGAACAGCGTGGTGACCCGTGGTTTCAGGAGGCGTTGCCCGTGGTGTTCAGTGTCGCACTGAATTGTAGTCAGCAGTACGACGGTACCTGTTTTTTTCTGTTTTGCGGACACCCCGTCAGCCAAACATCGCGATTGAATCATTATTCGGAAAATTGCAGAGTATGGTTTCCCGCACAAAGCAATACTGCCAAAAAATTTAACTCCAGTACTTGTCTAATGGGTGCCGCAGGCCACCGTCGGACTGCCGAGGGGGGGGGGGCATCTTAAAAAAATGGAGAGGGGCCGGCCCCTCCGGGTTCCCCTGACGTTAAGCCATGCCGGTGGTCGACGGCTGTGATCGCGCCGCTATCAGCGTAGAGCGTGCGTTGCTTGTACTTTAGCTTTTCATTTCCTCGGCACTAGATCGCCCAATAAAGAGTTTCCTCTTAACAGGCGGACTGCCGCGTTCTTCAAAGTCATGACCATGTGATATCTTGTAGAGCTGCTGGTTCGGTATAATGTTCCATACACCCGATAAGAGCCGCGATCCAAGCCGAAGTCGTTGAAGGTGGAGACGCTGAAGACATTCAGGATCAGAGTCGCAGGCAGTAAGGCTAGCATGCCTGGTGATCTCCGCGGAGTCGCCTACAGCATCGTTTATGCTCAGTACAGAAAGCCGTCGAATTTCCGCGGATCACCATGTGAAGGCCCTGAAAGCTGGTTGGTAAATACGACCGATTTCCCCAATTCAACAGCCGGGACGTGCACCAGAAGCTTCTCCACAGATATTTCTCTGTGAACATGGCCATATGAACCAGGTTTGAGATCGGAGAGGCCACGCTGACGAGCTAGGAGATATGTCGCACCTCATTCATGCACACCTTCACAAGCGTCGTCTGTAAGGAACGGGGAACCCTGCTGAAACCCTGCTGCGGAGCCGTGCATACCTCCCTAACGAGAAGATCGGGATGTACAACCTCGTCCACTCTTAGCGTGAGCACGGCACAGCGTGGCAGCGCTCAGCGGAGCGCCAGTGCATTGAACCGAAGCGGCTCACGCGTTCAGAATCGCGCAGGTCGTGCTGTATTTCACAGCAAAAGCAACATACCTCTAGTTTACTGTACAATAGCAGCGCGCGTTTAGCGCTGCGCAAGCGACGCGAAGCAGCCTGGGCGCCTACGCCGCTTCGCTACGATGAGTGGCCGCGCCAGATGCACTGGCGCTGCGCGGAACGTGGTCGCGCTGAGCCTATGAAGTGGACGAGCCTGTACACCTAGGAATGACCGCCTCCTCCGCCATATCAACCCCACTATGTCTGAGGAAACGAAGATTCACGTCATGATGCGGGGAGTGAAGCAAGAACTGTTTGACCAACTGTACACGCAAACCCGCTTAAGACTAGCAACAAATTTCCTTCGGAGGCCACGACAATACAAAATGCAACTGACATGCGGACAACACAATACAACCGCCGCTTACCGACTGCGAACTACGCCGAGGTTTAAGCCCCCAGCACTGACGACCTGCGCGAGACTATCGGAGCGGTCGGGTGTGAACAGCTGCGTAAACTGTTGCCTGAATCAACCTCCAGGTACAGTCAGTTTTTGCTGCTACTGTCCGTGAGGAAATCCCGGAAATCCTGGGCGGTTCCGAACCGTCACATCAGTATCCCGAGGGCCATGAACTACTACGCCACAGCGCCCCCCCTCTCCTTCGCACCCACCAGTGGCGTAGCCGGGGGGGTGGCGCACTGGGCCTGTGCCGCCCCCCCCTCCCCGAGATTTTTTCCTCATGAGATACAGAGCCCAAAATGACATGCTAACACACTTATCTGGCGAGCCCCATGTCTCATCAAGGAGGTGCCCGCCCCCCCTTCCCCCCCCGAGAAAAAATGTCTGCCTACGCCACTGGCACCCATGTCAAGCTGTCACCCTACCAAATTCTGTAGACAGACAACGCCACCAAGCCCTGACGCCACCAGTGCTCGTGCCTGGTTACGCCACTGCCTGGACGTGCTTTTCCATGACCACGAGGTCACCGCTGTTGTGCACACCGAAGCCTACTAGTCCATCGCCAGTGGGCCGTTCGCCGCAAAGCCGAGAACAGTGAAGACCGCGTAGCTGCAGCTCACCTACTGACGCCGGCTGCAATCAAGATATAATCACGAATAGTGATGCAGACCTATGCTGCCAGCGGAAGTCTCTTCGTAATCTAAAAAGTATTGACTGAGAGATGTCACACTTGGCATGGACTTTCTAAGAAACGCGGCGTAGTCATTGACTTGAAGTCAAGTCTATAATGCTGTCAGCGCACAAACAATTTCTCCACATGTGAGCCTCGTTTACTGTGCTTTCTATCTGCTGGAGATCGTGTCTCCATTTCACCTCGCTCCTTCATCGCAATACCATAGGCACTGAAGAACCTGCAAATTGAGAAGGCGTCATCGAGAGCGGCGGATATCTGCTTCTCGACCGTGATATTTCCGACACGAGAGGTATCGCTCGACTCCACAAAAGGATCTGGAACGGTCAAGCTAGCAAACTTTAGCATCGAGTACGAACACCTAAGCAATTGCATGCATATAGCGTAGACAGAAAAATATTCTGTCAGTCGGGAATGCATGTCCCTTCTCGTATTCCGATAAAGCTACGTCGACGACCCCAACACCTAAGCCATCATTCCACATCCATGTAAGCCTTCTACTTCCAAACAGCATGGCTTCCGAGTCTTCCTGGAGCAATTATCGCTGTTTCTCGTTCTTATCAGCGGTCGACAAATGCCGCTTGCCGAAGCAACGCTCATAACGAAGTGCTCGCCCGCTCCATCAAGGTCCGTGTGAAGTTTGCAGGGGAGAACAGGCTATTAAGGGATGATAGGTCAACGAGATGCTGCGCGACTACGTCATACAACCATAACAAACTCCGTGCGCATCCCAGTAGTCTTTGAGAAGAAGAACCTAACCCCTTCGTTCTAAGCGTCGTGTCGATTACCCTCATCGCAACAAAATCACTAAAAAACGTGAATATCCGCTCTCCACAGATGGGCGATGCCTTGAGTCGACTCTGTAAAGCTAAATATTTTTCCTCAAGAGACAGCAAGACCGGCTACTGACAAATTCTGTCGACGAGGAAGACCATGAAAAGAGTGCTTTTACGACACCACGTGTAGCTATGATTCAATTGGCCAGTTCTTCTCGAGTAATGGGTATAATACAACGGAGGCGTTGTCAACAGCGATATAAATATTTATTTCCCACCAATTTCGGGAGGGGACCTCCCTTCCTCGGAGGATGAGTTAAAACTGACGTCGAAGTTCGATATTGCTTCCTGCCGCGTCCCTCTCGCCCTCAAGGACATTTCAGAGAGTGGGGGAGATAGATTACGAGAAGAAAGAAAAGAGAGAGAGAACACCGGCGAAGACAGAAAACGAGGCGAGGAAAAAAAAGAACGCTAAGTGTCTATGGCATGAAGCCGTTGAAGGTGTTTGTCGGTTCGCGTCGGGCGCAGGGCCACCCAATATCGTTGTCGCGGAGGGCAGGATGACGCACCTGAGGGAAGAGTGTCCCCTTAATGGGTCGGCATACCGCCTTTCATCTCCGACCGCTCCTTGTGAATAGGCATCTACACTTGCGAAACCGAAGCTTTGAATATATTAGCGTAACTCTTTTACAGTCCGGTTTCCAAAACGCGCGGGCGCGAACAACGTGAGGCATTTAAATTTAGAACATTAACAGCAGGCATCAATGAGGACCCTGAAAGACTCTCCTGCCTCCGAGAGATAAGCCAAAATGAATTGGGCAACACGGAATCATAATTGGGACAATGCTTGTTTCTTGACTGGCTCATACATGTGCAGTGTCGTTTAGTTTCTCGCTTTTTTTCTTTTTTTTGTGTATTTTTGTTCATGTTTTTCACTACTTGTGCGATGTAAAGTGCTTACGCTCCTCTACCACTTGGAGCCTATTCGCAAGGAGCGGGCGGAGATGAAAGCGGTATGCCGACCCATTAAGGGGCACTCTTCCCTCACGTGCGTCATCCTGCCCTCCGCGACAACAATTTTGGGTGGCCCTGCGCCCGACGCGAATCGACAGACACCTTCAACGACTTCATGCCATACACAGTTAGCGTTCTTTTTTTTAAATGCGAAGCCTTTCTTAGGGAACTTCTGCGACTTTGAGCTTATCTATCTATCTATCTATCTATCTATCTATCTATCTATCTATCTATCTATCTATCTATCTATCTATCTATCTATCTATCTATCTATCTATCTATCTATCTATCTATCTATCTATCAAGCCGCATACGACTTTGTGCTCTCCTGCTCGTTTCGTTAATCGAAAGTACACCAAAATTGGTATGGCGTAACATGAGTGTATGACGAACATAAGTGACGAGTCATAACATCAAAATTATGACATGCATGTCATGAACGACATGATATACATTCCACAGTCATGGAACTCTTACGGCCGTTTCGTTAACTTGATATATCAACATTGATACTGCGTGACAAGAGTGTATGACGAACATAACTGACAGGTCCTAACGTGCAAATCATGACTCGCATGTCATGTACAGCGTGATATACATGCCACGCTCATGGTGCGCTCGCGGCTGTTTCGCTAGCTTGATATATACCAACATTGGTATTGCGCGAGTATTGCGCGAACATAAATAACACGAGTTAACAAGAAAATTATGACACGCATGTCATGTACAGCATGACTTACGTGCCATGCTCATGGTGCGCTGGCGGCCGTTTCGCTAGCTTGATATACCAAAATTGGTATCATGAGCCGTGACTGTATGACAAGCATAAATGGCGCGAGGTAGCATGAAAACCATGACACGCATGTCATGTACAGCTTGACTTACCTGCCATGCTTATGGTGCGCTGGCGGCCGTTTCGCTGGCTTGATCTACCCCGAAATTGGTATTGCGTGACGTTACTGTGTAAAGAACATAAATAACACGAGTTAACATAAAACCATGGCACGCATGTCATGTACAGCATGACTAACGTGCCACGCTCATGGTGCACTGGCGGCCGTTTCGCTAGCTGGATCTACCCCAAAATTGGTACCTTGCGACGTGACTGTGTGACGAACATAAATAACACAAGTTAATCTGAAAATCATGACAAGCATGTCATGTACAGCATGACTTACGTGCCATGCTCATGGTGCGCTGGCGGCCGGCCGTTTCGCTAGATTTATCTACCCCGAAATTGGTATTGCGCGACGTGACTGTGTGACGAACATAAATAACACGACTTAACGTGAAAATCATGGCAAGCATGTCATGTACAGCATGACTTACGTGCCGCGCTCATGGTGTGCTGGCGGCCGTTTCTCTAGCTTGAGCTACCCTGAAATTGGTATTACGTGACGTTACCGTGTAACGAACATAAATAACATGAGTGGCACGCCTTTTCCTCAATGACAGACAAGACGACGTATGCAGCTCTTTGCTGGCTGCTTCGCATTACATCGTTTCCCACAATGCGTGGGATCTGGCGGCTTTTTTCCTCGCCTCGTTTCCTGACTTCGTCGGTGTTCTCTCTCTTTTTTCTTTTTTCCTTTTTTTTTCTTTTTCTCCTAATCTATCCCCTCACTCTCTGAAATGTCCTTGAAAGCGAGAGGGACGCGGCAGGAAGCAAGTTCGAACTTCGACATCAGTTATAACTCATCTCCTGAGGAAGGGAGGTCCCCTCCCGAAACTGTTGGAAATAAATATTTATATCACTGCTGACAACGCCTCCGTTGTGTTATACCCTTATTATATATATATATTGTCACGGGCGAAATAAGACAGACAGCCAGGTGTTGACGTCTTCCCCAGAACCAGACCAGCAACAACAACGTATCTTCTTCCACTCGCGTGTACGTGCCACAGCGGATGGCTCGTACATGATGGCATGTGGCATTACTCCCTCTCTCAGAAAAGCATCGTCTCGATGCTTATGCGCACTAAAAAAAGGAGGAAAGAAAAACAAAACGTCACTATACAAACGAAACAATGTGCCCGTAAGGCAAAATGAACATGCTGCGTCACTGAAGAAGTAAATAGGAAAGTGGGACACAACAAAACAAGCAGAAAAGCAACAAAAGAAAGAAGCTAAGTGGCCATTGTAGTCAAAGTCACTCTACGTTCGATTGACGCGCGAGAAATATGGCTTGAGCCTTGAAACATGAACCACATCAGTTTGTGGAAGCCGACGGGAACGTCTTGGGGTGCCTTCAGGGAGAACCTCGTAGGTTACGTCGCTGAGTCGGCGTAGAACCTTGTAGGGGCCGAAGTAGCGCCGCAGTAACTTCTCTGACCGGCCGCGCTGTCGGATGGGGGTCCACACCCAGACTTCATCGCCTGGTTTGAAGGTAACATCTCGGTGCCGAAGATTGTAGCGGCGTGCGTCTGCAGTTTGGCGACTCTCAATACGCATCGGGCGAGTTGACGGGCCTCCTCGGCGCGTTGAGCGAACGTGGCAGCGTCCTAAACAGTCCCTGGTTGTCGGGGAGGAGCATTGCGTCGAGCATTGTAGTGACCTCTCGACCATGCACTAAGCGGAATGGGGTGAAACCTGTACTTTCTTGCACCGCAGTGTTGTAAGCAAAAGTTACGTAAGGGAGGATATCATCCCAGTTCTTGTGGTCAATGGCCACATACATTGACAGCATGTCTGCAATGGTCTTGTTCAGCCGTTCAGTGAGTCCGTTTGTTTGGGGGTGATAAGCCGTGGTTTTGCGATGTTCTGTGCCACTGAGCCTCAAGACTTCCTGTGCATCTCTGCGGTGAAAGCTGTTCCACGATCAGTAATTATGACAGCTGGCGCTCCGTGACGGAGGACGATATTGTTGACGAAAAAGTGGGCGATGTCAGCTGCGGTAGCTTTGGGCAGGGCCTTTGTTTCGCAGTATCGTGTTAAAATCGGTGGCGACCACAATCCACCGATTTCCAGACGCAGACGTGGGGAATGATCCGCAAGTCCATGCCAACCTGATGAAATGGTGCTTTCGGTGTGGCGATTGGTTGTAACAGTCCCGCTGGTCGGACAGGTGGAGTCTTACGACGTTGGCAGTCGCGACATGTGCGAACGTAATGCTTGACAGTCTTCGTGAGACGTGGCCAGTAATAGGAGCGACGAATTCGTTGCAATGTGCGCGTGTAGCCAAGGTGTCCGGCCGATGGTTCGTCGTGGCAAGCATGTAAAATATCGTCACGAAGCGAGGTCGGCGCACTAGCAGGTAAGTAGCTTGCGTATGGTCGAAGTTCTTCTTATAAAGGACTCCATCCCGGAAACAAAAGGAGGCTAGCGAGCGTGCGAAATTTCGAGGAAGACTAGATGTGCGCCCTTCCAGATAGTCAATTAGTGGGCTGAGCTCCAAGTCGTCGCGCTGTTGTTGAGCCAAGTCGGTTGCTGATACAGAGGAAAGGAAAGTGTCGTCCTCATCAAGGTCTGCGTTGGCACTTCCGACTGGTGCACGTGAGAGACAGTCAGCGTCGGTGTGTTTGCGTCCTGACTTGTGAATGATGGTAACGTCAAATTCTTGCAGCCGAAGGCTCCACCGTGCCAGACGACCTGAAGGGTCTTTGAGATTGGCGAGCCAGCATAGAGAATGGTGGTCGCTAACTACTCTGAATGGGCGTCCGTACAAGTATGGTCGAAACTTTGTTATAACCCAAACCACAGCTAAGCATTTTTTTCTCTGTTGCAGAGTAGTTTTTCTCTGCTGATGATAATGTTCGGCTGGCATAGGCAATCACACGCTCTAGGCCATTTTGCCATTGAACTAATACAGCTCCAAGTCCGACGTTGCTGGCATCGGTGTGTAGCTCTGTGGCAGCGGTCTCGTCAAAGTGACCGAGTACAGGGGGAGCCTGGAGATGGCTTCGCAGGGTATCGAAGGCATGTCGCTGTTCCTGACCCCAAACAAACGGTACGCCTTCTTTCGTAAGGTGGTTGAGGGGTTCAGCGATTTTGGAAAAACCTTTGACAAAGCGTCGGTAGTAAGCGCACAGCCCCAGGAATCGGCGTAGATCGCGCTTGTTTGTTGGCACGGGAAATGCGGCGACGGCGCTTGTTTTCTCAGGGTCGGGCGGATACCAGCGTGACTCACGACGTGACCAAGAAACTTGAGTTCCTCGTAGGCAAAATGACATTTTCAGGTTTGAGAGAAAGTCCGGCTGTTCGAATCGCCTCAAGAACTGTCTGGAGGCGCGAGTGCTGAAAGGTGTCGAGAAGACCACCACGTCGTCTAGGTAGACAAGACATGATTGCCATTTGAGCCCAGAAAGAACCGTGTCCATCATTCTTTGAAAAGTAGCTGGCGCTGAGCATAAGCCGAAAGGAAGGACTTTGAACTCGTAGAGGCCGTCAGGAGTAATAAAAGCGGTCTTTTCGCGGTCACGCTCGTCAACTGCAATTTGCCAGTAGCCGCTGCGTAGATCCATGGAAGAAAAGTATCGAGCGTTCCGTATGCGGTCCAAGGAGTCATCTATTCGGGGTAAAGGATAAACGTCCTTCTTCGTGATCTTGTTCAACTTTCGATAATCAACGCAAAAGCGCAGGGTACCATCTTTTTTCTTCACCAACACAACAGGGGAAGCCCAGGGACTAGTCGATGGCTGGATGACGTCGTCCTTGAGCATCTGCTGGACTTGCTGACGTATGGCGTCTTGTTCTTTTGCGACACCCTGTAGGCATGTTGTCGAACAGGTCTCTCGGTAGGCTCGGTGATGATACGATGCTTGGCAAGCGGCGTCTGTTTCACCTTCGATGTTGTAGCGAAGCAATCTCGAAATGAATCGAGTATATCCAAAAGACGCGCCCGTTGTGCGGAAGGTAGATCCTGGTTTACGTCGAGAGCTCTTGCGAATGGCATGCCGGAATGATCGCATGACGAAAGGGCAGCTAATGTTGAGGGACCCGAGACGTCGGCAATGTCTTCAAGGTATGCGATCGCGGTGCGCCTTGTAAGATGGCGATACTCCTCGCTGAAGTTCGTGACTAGTAGGCGAGCCTGTCTATTTCTGGGTTGAACAAGACCTCGGGCGACGCAGATTTGTTGTGCAAGAAGGAGAGACAAATTTCCCTCCGCGATTACAGTGTCGGGGACGTCCTGCTCACATTCAACGCTGACAAAGAGGCTGCTACGAGGAGGCAGAGTCACAGATTCGGCGGACACGCGTAGGGCTGTCTTCGAGAAGGGGTGTTGTCAGCCTCAGCTTCAGGATGAAAGGGGTCCTCGAACGACACTAGCAACTCACGTAGATTAATGATTGCGCCGTATTCACGAAGAAAGTCCAGTCCCAGAATGAGCGGACGGGAGCACACAGGTAATACGAGGAAGGACCCGTGAACGTCGATGCACGTATCCGAATACGTGCTGTGCACATTCCAGTCGGCTTCACCAGATGGCCACCTGCCGTGCGCAACGGGGGTCCTTGCCATGCGGTCGTAACTTTCCTCAGTTTAGATGCCAGGGCGCCGCTCATAACTGAATAATCGGCGCCAGTGTCGACGAGGGCAGTGACAGCATGATTATCGACGAATACGGTGATGTCGGCAGAAACAGTCGTGCTTACTCTCGGAAAATAACGAAAAATCTGACGGTCATCATCGGGTCGTTGCGTCGAGGAGGCTCTTTGGCAGTTCGTTGGGAAGCGACTTCACCCCCAGAAGCCGCGGTTCCTAGTTTCCCCTGTGGGGACTCGGTGACCGGCTTCTGAAAGGAGCGTAGGACGACGAGGGCAAACTAGGTGACATGGAGCGGCGAGGCGACGGTGATCGTGATTGGCGGCGTTGAACAGGGGAGGAATTTGCTGGCCCGTAAGGTACGCTTCGATTTCACGGGGGCGCTCACCGTAGCGTGGGCACCGAGCATCAGGGTGGAAGCCGCGTAGACCGAGTTGGCGGTACTGACAAGTACGACACACGTGGCCCGCCTCGCCACAGTGGTAACATAGCGGACGGTTATCCGACGTGCGCCACACGCTTGCCTTGGTAGCGTTCTGTCTTGAGCCGGACGGCTGATACGTGGGTGCGCCTTGACGCAGGGGGCGAAGTCGAAGAGGCGTCCTGGAATAGATGACTAGGCGGGTCCATTGTCCGCAAAGTAGGACCAGTAGCGTGTGGTGCAGGAGATCGTAGGGCCGCCGCATAAGTCAGGACAGGGACCTCAGGTCTTGGTGGTGCGAGTGGTGCGACCGCCTGTCTGATTTCATTTCTGATGACGTCCACGAATGCTGGCGCGGTTGGTTGAGGTCCCACTGCTTGGAGTTGGCGGAGCTCGTCCCGCACGACACTTCTTATGAAGTCTGCGAGGGCCTGCTCTCGCTGTCAGACCCGATAGAGCATGCCGTGGCCGTTATGTCGTGGGTTCGTACTGTGACGACCGCTGCTGGAGAGTACGTTCCATCGTGGTCGCCTCACTGATGAACTCAGCCACGGTCCTTGGTGGATTGCGTACTAGCCCGGCGAAGAGCTGTTCTTTAACCCCACGCATCAAATCCGCACCTTCTTTCGGCATGATGCGTGGCCTGAAGAGTCGAAGCATGTCCTCGAAAACATCGAAACTCTCTCGTTTGGTCGCTGGTTCCTAGACGAGATGGCTTGTTCCGCTCTCTCCTTCCTTTCGGCGTTGCGGTACGCGTCGCGGAGCTGGCGGCTAAACTCTTGCCACGTCGCAAAGGAACCCTCGTGGTTCTCGTACCATGTTTTGGCAGAGTCTTCTAATGCGAAGTAAACCTCCGCAGCTTGCGACCTTCATCCATTCATTGATGCTGGCAACTCGATCAAAGTGGTCGAGCCAGTCATCAACATCCTCAAAAATGTCTCCGTGGAAAGACCGTGTGTCTGCGGTGCATGAAAAACATGCGGGAGCGGAGAAGAATAGGGTCGTTGGTTTGACTCGCCTGGCTTATAGTCGAGGTTGTCATCTTGTCAAGTCTTGACAAGGGACCGAATTCGGGGGGTAGTCCTAGCAGGCGGCGGCTGCTTCTTGCTGTGGGAGCTGTGGCTGTCTCCAAGTTGCTAGGAGTCACGGCTGGAAATTGGGAGCCAAGGTGCATGTACCCAGCGCCTCCACCAGTGTCCGGGCGAAATAAGACAGACAGCCAGGTTTGACGTCTTCCCCAGAACCAGACCAGCAACAACAACGTTCTCTTCTTCTTCCACTCGCGCGTACGTGCCTCAGCGGATGGCTCATACATGATGGCATGTTGCAATTATAATATATATTTATATATATATTGTTAAGCGGTTTATTGGACGGCACTCGACGACAAAGCACTATGGCGACAATCAAGGCAAAGCACGGGCTCCAAGCGCGAGCGGCGTTTAGAAGAGGACGACCCACTAGGAGCCGCTGGAGAGCGCAACCGTTAAGCAGCACCAATTGCTTCGCCACAATTACCCCGGGTACGAAAAGGGAGCCGTCCGGCGACCTAACAGCTCGTTACTATGAGTGGGTCATAGTAGGCCTTAAGGCGCTCCACTGACTATGTCGCGCCCTCGACGGCGCATGTCCGAAGCTGGTTCGATGGGTTCGATCAGGTAGTTGACCGGGGATGTGCGCTCGACGACCCGGTAGGGGCCTTCGTATTTCGGCAGTAGTTTTGAGGAGAGGCCGGTTGCAGTGGTAGGGACCGAGAGCCATACGAGCGCTCCGGGGAGGAACGTGGACTCAGAAGTGGTGGTGCCACCGCGAAGGCTCTTCTGCCGCTCTTGTTCGTGCGTTGTAAAGGCCTTTGCAAGCTCGCGACACTCTTCAGCAAGCCTGGCTGTGTCAGAAATAGGCGCACAATCAGATGGATCCGGCTTGTAGGGTAGTATCGTGTCAATGGTGTGCAACGGGTGCCTTCCGTACAACAGGAAGAAGGGTGAAAACCAGTAGTGCTCTGAGGGGCGGTATTATAGGCGTAGGTGACGAAGGGCAGAATGGCATCCCAATTTGTGTGATCGGCGGCGACGTACATTGAGAGCATGTCGCCGAGCGTGCGGTTGAAGCGTTCGGTTAGGCCATTCGTCTGCGTGGTAAGCAGTAGTTTTGCGATGAACAGCATGGCACTCTTTGAGAATGGCTTCGACGACTTCCGACAAGAAGACACGGCCTCGATCGCTGAGAAGCTCCTGGGTGGACCGTGACGCAGCATGAATCGGTGTAGCAGGAAGGAGGCAACATCACGCGCTGTAGCCGCTGGGAGGGCAGCGGTTTCGGCGTATCGCGTTAGATGGTCAACGGCGACGATGGCCCAACGGTTACCAGCCGACGTCAGAGGAAGTGGTCCATACAAATCGATGCCCACGCGCCCAAACGGACGGTTAGGGCAAGGTAATGGTTGTAGACCGACTGGTGACACGTGCGTTGAAGGTTTTCGGCGTTGGCAATCGAGGCAGGAGCGGACGAACTTCTGCACGTAGCGGTACATCCCTCGCCAGAAGTATCGTTGTCGAATGCGGTGGTAAGTTTTGGATACCCCAGAGTGCGCGCATTGCGGATCAGAGTGGAAGGACTCGCATATTTCAGCACGCAGACTTCGGGGTATCACAAGTAGCCACTGGCGGCCGTCGGCGTTGTAATTGCGTCGGTGCAGTAGGTCGTCACGAATGGCGAAATGGTGGGCTTGACGACGCAACGCGCGAGTGGTTGGTGTTGTCGACGGATCAGTGAGCAAGTCTATTAGCGAAGCGATCCATTTATCCTTGCGCTGCTCGGTAGCGATGGTGTGAACATCGATAGAAGAAACAGCAGTGTGAGAAACTGAGCAGGAGGCATCGTTGTCAGGAAAGGGGAGCGCGAGAGGGCGTCGGCGTCAGCATGTTGACGTCCGTTGCGGTACAGCACGCGGATGTCGTAGTCTTGCAGGCGAAGTGCCCAACGGGCGAGACGGCCCGAGGGATCCTTCAATGACGACAGCCAGCACAGTGCGTGGTGATCGGTGACGACATCAAATGGGCGACCATACAAATAAGGTCGGAATTTTGTAAGGGCCCAGATGATCGCCAGGCACTCTTTTTCCGTGACAGTGTAATTGGTCTCGGCTCTAGTAAGCGTACGACTTGCGTAGGCGACGACATATTCGGGGAACCCTGGTTTGCGTTGCGCAAGAACAGCACCGAGGCCTACACCGCTGGCGTCCGTGTGTACCTCCGTTGGGGCCGTAGGGTCGTAGTGGCGTAGTATGGGAGGAGACGTCAACAAACGACGGAGCTTTGCGAACGCGTCGTCGCATTCGGACGACCACGAATGTAGGGGTCGTTACTTCCAAGGAGCTTCGTCAGCGGCGATATGATGGTGGCAAAGTTGCGTATGAAACGTCGAAAATAGGAGCACAGTCCTACGAAACTGCGCAGTTCTTTGACGGACGTGGTTTGGGAAATTCGGCCACGGCCCGAAGCTTGGCCGGATCGGGAAGGATGCCGTCCTTGGACACGACGTAGCCTAGGATTGTCAGCTGCCGTGCTGCAAATCGGCACTTCTTCAGGTTCAGTTGGAGGCCGGCGTTGGTCAAACGCGTCAAAACATGCCGCAGACGTTGAAGATGCGTGGAGAAGTCCGGAGCGAAAACGACGACGTCGTCCAGGTAACACAAGCACGTGTGCCATTTCAAGTTGCGCAGAACGGTGTCCATCATGCGCTCGAAGGTCGCGGGCGCATTGCACAGACCAAACGGCATGACGTTGAACTCGTACAAGCCGTCGGGCGTGACAAAGGCTGTCTTCGGTCGAGCGTCATCAGCCATGGGTACTTGCCAGTACCCCGAGCGCAAATCGAGAGATGAAAAGTATTCTGCTCCTTGGAGGCTGTCAATCGCGTCGTCGATTCGCGGCAGTGGATAAACATCCTTCCGAGTGAATCTTGTTGAGCCTTCGGTAGTCCACAGAAAGCGCACAGAACCGTCCTTCTTGGCAACGGAGAACAACAGGAGACGCCCACGGGCTGTCCGATGGTCGAATAACGTCGCGTCGAAGAGCATATCGTCGACTTGCTCATTGATTACCCGACGTTCTGTGGAGACACGCGATATGGACGTTGCACAGTGGTGGTTGGCGCCAGTGTCGATGAGATGCGTAACCAGCGGACGTGCGGCCGAGAGAGAAGTTTTGCCCGACATCGAAAGAAGAACGAAATTCTTCCAACAGGACACGAGAAGCTGGGAACGCTGGAACGACGTAAGTTGTCAGCAATGGAGGGACCAAATACATCCGCGGGTGAGGAATCAGACGTTTGAAACGGCACTGATGGTACGGGAACTGGTGCAGTGCGAGTCATCGGGTGCGTCCAGAACTGTGCGTCTCGAGGGGCTCCACTCTGCCGAGACATTCCCCTCGCACCAAACGTAACAATGTGCGGGGATGGGTTGGTAACAAAATAGCGGTGCTACCCTGAGTGACTTGCACGGTCCGCGAAAGGTACCAGCAACCCTTTCCTAGTGCAAACGCGGTCAGATGGTGAAAGGAGTGCAATTGTGTCGCAGAGAACCGGCGCAGTAACTGGCACAGCCGTCGACGAGTTTCGGAGGAACTTTGGTATCGTCTTTGACGAGGGTCTTGGTGAATGCCGATGGACTGTCTGCCGGCGTCAAATGTGAGAACGGTGAGAGTTCGAGGGCGGCTGGTGCGCGTGAATTATCGCGTCGTGGCGGGAGAGAAAATCCCATCCGTAGGATGACGTCGTGGGAGCATGCAGCAATTATGATGAACTCGACGTCGTACAGAACGTCCTGAATGACGACCGCGAGAAGGCATACTGCTGTAGGCCTAATACTCTGGGAGCTGGCGGTACGGAGGGACATCCAGAAAGTGGCGTCGTCACTTTTCGAAGTAAGCGGCTAAGTTTTGCGTCCCTAACGGATACGGCGGCTCCAGTGTCGACAAGGGCAGATGCGCGAACACGTCCACAAACACGTCTATGACATTCGATGGGACTTCGCTGAGGGCTTTTACAGTTCGATAGCGTCGCAGCCCTTGCCTCGTGGACTGCGACGACTAGTTTCCTGCTCTCGTGCGACAGAAACGTGGCCGCATTGGGGACAGTGAGCGACGGCGTGGAGACGGAGAGCGGCGAGTGGATGGAGCCTGGGCGTGACGTCGGCGACATAGGCGGGTCGTAGAATGCACGGCTGGACTGGCTGGTGGTGGTTGACGCGACTCGAGGTGGCCTGCACGCGATGGCAGTAACGGGCCACGTGACCGGCATAACCGCAAGGCAAAGCAGATGGGCCGATTGTCGGGTGTGCGCCATCGGTTCGCCGGGGCAGGTCCAGCCCACGTCGCAGGATGCGATTGACGGGGCGGCTGCTGAAATGACTGCAAGGTGGTTGCAGTCGGGGCCTAGGGATGACGGCAGCATACGTAGCCGGCACGCCCGCTTCGAAGACGGAGGTCTAGCGGCGGCTTCGGCGTAACTCAACGGTGCAGCCGCAGGATTGCCTGGTGCGTCCTGGCGACAACCTGAGCGTAACTCTGTGGCGCAGGAGCCGGAGGTTGCTGGTGGTACTCAGGCATCACCTCCGCGATTTCCTGCTCAATCGCTCGGCGGATGGGAGGAAGAAGGGTCGTCGACGACTGTTGAACGTGCGGCGGGTGGGCGAAGGCCAGGAGAGAGAACTGGCGTGCGATTTCCTCGCGCACGAATGCCTTCATTTCTGCCAGCAGCGTGGCCTGGTCAGGTATGGCCGCCAAGCCAGCAAGCTCTTCGTCGCGTGATGGAGAGCGACGGGTCATCGAACGTTGCCGGCGGAGCTCCTCGTAGCTCTGGCACAGTGTGATGACCTCGGCCACGGTGGAAGGGTTTTTAGCGAGCAACATGGTGAATGCATCGTCGTCAATGCCCTTCATAATGTTCCGGATCTTGTCAGACTCGGACATGGTGCCGTTGGCTTTCTTACACAAGTCCAGACGTCTTCGATATAACTGGTGAAAGATTCACCGGCCTGCTGAGCTCGTTCGCGTAAGCGCTGTTCTGCTTGCAGCTTACGAACTGCAGGGCGGCCAAAAACGTTGATGACGGCGGTTTGAAACCAGACCAAGTAGCAAAATCGGACGCGTGGTTGTTGTACCACAACTTGCTACTCCCGCGAGGTAGAAGACTAAGTTGCTCAACTTGCCTGCTTCGTCCCATTGTTGGGTACGCTCACGCGCTCGTAAATTGCGAGCCAGTCCTCCACGTCGGTACCATCGGCGCCAGTGAAGATAGGTGGATCGCGGATGCGTGGGACACCGGGACATGTGGTCGGTGTGGGAGGCGGCGTTTGCTGAGCGGCGTCTTGGGCATGGTAGATGGCAGAGTACGGGAACGAAGCTCCAGGGGCATTGAATGGGAGCACAGCACTCTCCACCAATTTGTTAAGCGGTTTATTGGACGGCACTCGGCGACAATGCACTATGGCGACAGTCAAGGCAAAAGCACGGGCTCCGAGCGCGAGCGGCGTTTAGAAGAGGACGACCCACTAGGAGCCGCTGGAGAGCGCAGCCGTTAAGCATCACCAATTGCTTCGCCACAATATATATATATATATATATATTTATATATATATATAATAAATATATATATAATATATATATATATATATATATATTATTATTGATGATACCAGACAGCGTGGCTGTATGAAAGAGGAAGACGACGTTGTTTTCTAGTTGTTGCTGGTCTGTCGCTATCTTGTCCACCGTGCGCTATGCATTGCGAATAGTTATTAAACAAGCTACCTGTAACATTATTGATGGAGGTGGACGATTCCCGTACCTCCATGGAAACACGCAGCGGTCGCAACACCGGCGACCCCTCACCGACTTCGCCTCCCGGAGCTTCATCACCGCCGACCTCTTCAGCCCCAGCCACAACCTACGTCACGTTCTCGCCTCCCCGGGATCCAGGCACTTTCTCCGGAGATGGTACTACCGACGTTGACACCTGGCTAAACCGGTACGAGCGCGTCAGTGCTACGCACCGCTGGGATCGCACACTCTTGCTCGCTAACGTTCTTTTCTACCTCGACGGCACTCCGCGGACATAGTTTGAAACGCGCGAAGAAGAAATAACGAGCTGGGATCTCTTCAAAGAGAAGCTCCGCGATCTTTTCGGTGATTCATCTGGCCGTCAGCTCGCTGCAAAGAAGGCTCTCGCCATGCGTGCCCAGACATCGACTGAGTCCTACGTTTCCTACATGCTTGACGTCCTGGCTCTTTATAGCAAGGCCGACCAGCGCATGTCGGAAGACGAGAAAGTTAATCACGTCCTAAAAGGTATTGCCGACGACGCCTTCAATCTGCTGGTTTTTAACAATATCGCGAGCATCGACAGGATCCTTAAAGAATGCCGCCGTCTAGAACAGGCTAAAGCCCGCCGCGTACCTCAAAGCATCACGCGCCTCCCGAACACAGCGCCTACTTCCTCTTGTGATGACGTCTTCCGCCAGGCCCCTCGATATGACAACCTCACCCGCATCATTCGTCGAGAAGTGGAGGCAGCGCAACCGGTGGTCACTCCATTCTCAACGCCTGACCCTTCTCCTACAACGGTTTCCTTGATCCAGGCCGTCGTCCGTCAAGAATTGTCGAACTTCGGCCTAAATCCTGCTCCACCTGTATACTCTGATGAGCCTTTTTATCGTCGGCCGTCCGCTCCTCGACTTGCTTCCAACTATTCTCGACAACGCATCCTGTCCGAATCGCGTACCTTTGACGACAAGCCCATCTGGTTTTAACTCGCCGCGCGCTGGCCATATCGCTCGCTATTGCCGCAACCACTGGTCTCCACCGGCACACTATGGGTCTCCAAGCCAGGCCAGTTCTGCCAACCAGTCGTCCTCAGCGCTGCTTCTTCTATGCCGCCCACATTCTCGCTCCTGCCGCACCTCTGACCAGACCTCGTTACGACCGCTCACCATCCCCTGCTCGCCGTCAGTCTCGCTCGCCCCCACAATCTCGCCGTGCTGCCTCTCCGACCTATTCGCAGCGCCTCCGACCGGAAAACTAGGCAGTGCAGCTTCTGGAGGTGGAGCTGCATCGACGACCTCCGCAAGAAATTTTTGTTTAGCGTTAACAACAAACCGGAATCTTTTGGACGTTACTGTGGACAATGTTCCTATGAGCGCGTAATAGATACTGGGGCGCATGTGTCCTTTATGAGTGCTGCTCTTCGCAACCAACTTAAGAAGTGTCACGCGCGCCCTAAACCGAGCCGTAGGAGTCGCCGACGGGGGAACTGCCGCTATTATTGGCATGTGCTCTGCCCGGTCACTATTGAAGATAGAAGCACTGTCGTTCTCTTTGCCGTTATCGAACATTGCCCACATGAACTCATTCTCGGTATGGATTTTCTAGCCACTCACTCTGCCCTCATAGACTGTTCAGCCGGCTCTCTTTACCTTGATTTGCCTCTCCTTTCCGATCCGCCCGACCCACCTCAATGTCGTCTCAGCTGCACCGATTTCATACGCCTCCCGCCGAACTCCGTTACACACGTCGACTTATCCTCCCGCCACCTGTACCTGACGGCGATTACATGGTTGCACCGCCTCCTGCCGCGATGCTTACGCGTGGTGTCGCTGTTCCGCACATGATTCTGACAATTACGGAAACCGCACTTGCCCTTCCCCTTGTCAATTTCGCACTGACGGCACAAGTTCTCCCCCAGGGGTTCTCTCTGGCCCAAATTACCGCTCTTCAGGACAACCATGTCGAGCCCTTCAGAGTGGTATGATTGCTGCAGCTCAGCCCGTGGTTCAACTTCATCACCCTTCCTCGTGCGTCGACGTTTAACGGATGGTTTCATCGGACTTCAGTCAGATCAAGCTGAAGCTTTCTATCACGTTCTTGGAGCGCTATCGCGACCCTTTTTGATTTTGCCAGTATCCTTAAGCCAGACGACCGTCGTTACGCATCGCATCAATACTGGCGATGCGAATCCAATTCACAGGCGTCCCTTTCGTGTTTCCGCGTCGGAGCGTAACAGTAATACAACAGGAAGTCCAGAAGATGCTCACGAAAGACATTATCGAGCCCTCGTGCAGCCCCTGGCTTCTCCCGTCGTCCTTGTCAAAAAGAAGGATGGAACATGTCGCTTCGTGTAGATTATCGGCACCTCAACAAGATTACAAAAAAAAATATGTTTATCCTTGCCCCGCATCGACGACGCCCTAGCTGCCTATACGGTGCTACTTTATTTTTCAACTATCGACATTCGGTCTGGCTACTGGCAGACAGCCGTCGCTGAGATGGACCGCGAGAACGACCGCATTTGTCACACCTGATGGTCTTTATCAGTTCTAGGTGATGCCCTTCGGTCGCTGTAATGCACCGGCCACCTTCGAAAGAACGATGGACTCATTGCTCCAAGGGTTCAAATGGTCCACCTGCTTGTGTATCTCGACGACGTTATGTTTTTTCACCCACATTAGACTCGCATCTGGATCGTTTAGAAGCAACTTTTGACGTTTTCCGTAGAGCCGGACTTCAATTGAACTCCTCCAAATGCACTTTGCTCGTCGTCAAATCACCGTCTTGGCCATCTCGTATATGCCACAGGCGTGCGCCCAGATCCTGAGAAAATTTGCGCCGTTACAAACTTTCCTGTTCCGAGGTCCCCAAGGATGTTCGAAATTTTGTGGGGCTGTGCTCCTATTTCCGGCGCTTTGTTAAGGACTTTGCGACCATTGCACGCCCCTCACCGACCTCTTAAAGAAAGACGCCCTTTTTACTGGGGCCCTGATCAAGCCTCATGCTTTCTCAACTTACGACCCTGCTTACCACTCCGCCAGTCTTGGCCCACTTTGACCCATCAGCGTCAACCGAGGTCCGCACTGACACCAGTCGGCACGGCATAGAGCAATGTTACTGTAACGCCAACGTGGACACGACCGTGTTATCGCCTATGCAAGCCGACTGCTACTCCGCCGAGCGCAACTATTCAATCACAGAGCGCGAGTGCCTCGCTCTTGTGTGGGCAGTCGCGAAGTTTCGTCCATACTTATACGGGCGCCCATTCCGTGCCGTCACCGATCATCACGCGCTCTGCTGGCTAGCCTCACTCAAGGATCCCACAGGACGACTTGCTCGCTGGGCGCTACGCCTGCAAGAATACACGTTCTCTGTAACGTATAAACAGGGCGATTGCATCAGGATGCGGATTGTTTTATCCCGCTACCCTGTGGAGGAAGCAGCCGATACTGACACCATCGCAGACGTTTTTTCTGTGTCGCAGCTGCTCAAAATTGTCGAAGAGCAACGCCGGGATGCATCTTTACAAGCCATCATTGACCAACTTGAGTCAGCACCTCATGACGCGCCTCTACGAATGCATCTCGTCAAAGACGGGATCCTATACCGCCGCAACCTCGATCCGCTCGGCTCCGACTTACTCCCCGTCATACCGGCACATCTGCGTTCGACTGTCCTTGACCAACTTCATGACGCTCCTTGGCGGGCCACTTGGGCGTTTCCCGCACATACGACCGTGTCCGTCGTCGGTTTTTTCGGCCTGGATTTGCCCGTTCTGTTCGACGCTATGTCGCCGCTTGTGAGCCCTGCCAGCGCCGCAAAAAGCCGTCTGCCTTTCCAGCTGGCTGTCTTCAGCCGATCGAGGTTCCCGCTACAGGGTTGCCACGGGTGCCTACTTTTCGCCAAATAGGCGAACTTTAGAAGCCCGTGGCGACCTAAAATTGTGCATGGCGACATGGCGAAATTTGGCGATTGTCGGTGATTTTCGGCATAGGTCTCGACCGAGTTGTGCATTCTACACCCATTGTCTTCCCACGAATGATCGACATAATTTCCATTTTTCTTGGTTTTGGACTCACCAGTAGAGGGCGCACTTTACACGTAATCCAATACGCCCATTCTGTTTCTCGTGTGGATCGCCTCAATTAATCTAGATCCCGGAGATACTGGTGCCTCCCCCAGCAAATTCCCGGCAAAGCAGGCGGTAGTGTTAGGCTAAGTTCTTTAGGTGCTTTAAGCTTCTCTAAAGTTTCGCTTCTCAAGTGACTAGACAACAGGTAGGCTGTCTCTTCAGACCATAGCTCCAACATATCTGAAGGCTTGTCGACTTCGTCACTGCTGCAGAACCCCCCTATTTCTGTATGTATGGAGTTTATTTTTGTTATTAACACACTTTTCTGGCAGACCAAGAAGTCGGCTTCTCCGGGCAGCCTTCAGAAACTGCACCGAGGCGAATGGGTAGCGTAAGCTTGACCGCACAGAAAGCGTGGTGCGGGCACTGTAAAGGTCAGGCAGTACTTTCGATGAAGTTAATTCCGTTGCTTTGTAATTACGTTGTTCGATAATTGGACGTATGATTGCACTGCGATGATATTGTTTATTTATCTGAAAGAAGGCTGCGCGCCATCTCTCTTTTTGTAGCGACTGTTTTGCTCTGTATTCGCTTCAACTGAAACTAATTCCACCACAAGCTTTTGGTATGAGGCGCTAGCATTCAGGGACGCTGCTAGTGTATGCTCTCTCTAAGCGCTCGCCATTAGAGCCATCAGGATCCTGACACTTCCGATCTCAAATACCGAAGCGGAAAGTCTTGTCTCGTGTAACCTTGACTAACACGGAACTTCGCAATAAGATGAAGCTGGACCTCTTGGAGTCCATCTGAGAAATCAAATGTCGCCCTCGTTAGCAGTGAAAGGCATCGACAAACTACGCTGTTTCGGAGGAAGTTCTTGGCCAAATGACGGCGAATTATCGTGGGGCTTCGAGCATTTACCAATAGTGTCCCTTCCGTGATACCCGGGAAGTGCGTCGGGGTCAAGTACCTAGGGATATTTATGGCCGAGAGGCGGATGCGTGGCGTGTGTGCAATAAAAAATTGTTTACTCAGGTATTTTTCGCCGTTTTCGGCTAGCATGTGCAGTAAAAACATTTGTTATATACCATTTTACATTCTTTCAATTAAGTTACTATAAGAAATGGCCAGTGGCGCCCGGTATCATATTAGTTCTTACTCAAAAGGTATAAGAATCACTGATGATTGGTTCCTTTAGGACTGTTGTCGTATTACCTTCAATAAAGCTTTTAATTCGTCTATGGGGGCATAAAGCTGTCTACAAACAACGCTGTCGCGCTTTTCACACGAGCTTTACCACACTTTCACTTTTACAACGAGCGGACTGCGATGGAAGGATATGATGAGCGTTCCACTCATAACGGCTGGTAATCCTTGCGTGAACAAGCCCATCTCACGGCTAGTCGGCGAACCAGACGCCCCAAGCACTCCCATGGTAAAGCTGGCGATGCCACTGGCATTAGAAAATCGTCAGTATAATATAGGAGTTATGGATGGTACTGTATTCTACAGGGCTACATGTAATTTTCAATTTTTATTAGTCGGCATGCCACACATATCTAGAGTGGCGACTTTTTTGGCGAAATTTGAAGAAAAATGGCGACTTTAGGCGACTTTTTGCTCGTCGTTTGGCGGCATTGACTGGAAAGTCAGTGGCAACCCTGCCGCTGAACCTTTTTTTCGAGTCGGTCTCGAGCTGCTTGGCCCTTTCCCACTCTCCAGCTCCGGAAATAAATGGATTGCTGTCGCCACCGACTACGCGACGCGGTACGCTATCGCACGAGCACTTCCGACGAGTTCCGCTACCGACGTTGCGGACTTTCTTTTGTACGACATAATTTTAGTGCACAGAGCCCCACGCCAACTCCTCACTGACCGTGGCCGCACCTTCCTCTCAGCTGTCGTTGAAGAAATCCTGCGGTCTTGCAATACCAAGCACAAGTTTACAACTTCGTGCCATCCACAGACGAACGGCCTCAACAGGACCATAACCGACATGCTCGCGAAATACGTTGCGGCTGATCACCAGGACTGGGACATTCATTTGCCATATGTGACGTTCACCTACAATTCCTCGCGTCCCGACACTGCCGGCTACTCGCCATTCTATCTCCTATACGGACGAGAACCCGCGCTACCCTTTGACACTTTGCTGCCCTCCGCCACCGAATATGCCGCCCAAGCCATCGCCCGCGCTGACCACGCGCGCCAACTCGCCCGTAACCGCCTAGAAGCTTCGCAGGAGCACCAAAGACAGCTCTATGATTGTCGTCATAGACACGTGTACTTTCCGCCGGGTTCTCTTGTGGATTCTCTGGTCACCCACTCGGCGTGTGGGACTTTCTGAGAAACTGCTGTCACGGTACACTGGACCATACCGTGTCGTTCGCCTGGTGACTGACGTCACGTATGAGATCATCCCAGCCGATCCAACGACGTCATCGTCAGCTCCGAGCGACATCGTTCACGTGTCTCGGCTCAAGCCTTATTACCCTCCTTCGACCACATCTGAGTAGATTAAGTACCGAGACGGTGCTTCTACCGCCGGGGGTTATGATACCAGAGAACGTGGCTGTATGAAAGAGGGAGACGACGTCGCTTTCTGGTTGTTGCTGGACTGTCGCCATCTTGTCCACCGTGCGCTGTGCATTGCGAATAGTTATTAAACAAGTTACCTGTAACAATATATATATATATATATATATATATGCTTACACAAGATATAAAGAACACGCAGAACGATCAAACGGACATGCATGTTTTACCGTGGAATCACGCAATACAGTCTGAAATAGCCAATGCATCGGTTCAGAACTTTTGATTTCCTCACTTGCATTTGGTAAAGGAACGCATATCTAGACAGCAAAAATGACTATTTTAGGCAACTAAAGGATAACCCATATTACATACGCGAACTTTTCCCATTTCGAACCTTCACTGTTGCATATATTCAGGGTAAGAGCAGCAATCACTACAAATTCTAGTACTTGCAGTGTCTCCTAGAAGGTAGGGAGGCTCACGGTAAAAAAAGCGGAAATGTGGGCCAACATTGTAGGTAATTCTATCAAGGGGCAGATCACCTCAATTGTTTCCCTTGCAGTTCAGTTCACATAAAGCGTTACGGCGTTAACAACTTTTGCGAGATTTGGGTCTGCATAATTTTGTCATGGTGTTTATTCCCAGAATGTTTTTTTTGTCATTGCAGCGAATCCATTATGTGAAATGCACGTATGGAACAGTACCATTGAAAGACCACTCACAGAATGTAACAGAATCTACAAGCACCAATGCGGCAGTTCTCATACAGTGTATAACAGCACTTGCCAAGCCTATCAGAATCTACAAGGACCAATGCGGCAGTTCCCATGCAGTGTATAACAGCACTTGCCAAGCCTATATTAAGAATTATTACCTTCTAGAAATGGTGCCTAACGCAAATTTCCTCGATTACTAGATTGAAAATTACCATTGCCAGTATAAATTAAGTCGTTCTTATTCATTTTGTCTTCATTTGATTCTACACAAAAATTATCCGGTGTTTAGGTAGGGCGTATTCTCGGTCGTTTTCACGAATGCCTTCTAAGGAAATATCAACCATTCAATAAAGTCGTTGCGAGAAAAACTGTGCTATGAATCTGTCAATTTCTTAATCATTAAACTTGTCAGGTGAAGTTTCAATAATTCAATCACTTTCTAAATAAAACATCTGTCTTGTTTTTAATATTCTATTGATACACTATCAATATATTGAACCGCTCACAATGCATTTTAAAATCATTCAATTTAAATACTTTAGAGGCATAAGAGCTTCGTAGAGAAAATAGATGTAGCAGAGCTTCCACCGAACATAAAAGAGCATGAAATGAAAAAACAAAGCCAATGGTTGCCAGCAGTACATTGAAACACCATTATTAATTACTGTCAACAAGTGTAATCAGGTTATCAAAAATTGAAGCAATTTTAATGCCTGTCAAATACGAGTAAACACCGGAGCTGGAAAGCAAGTGCCTCCACCTGGCGAATGCCGATTGAGTTCTTTCTTCATCATAGTCATCGTTCCTCTATCTTTAATATTGCATTCTTTTTGATGTCCTTCCATGCTGCCCTCTCTCCGCCTTCCTCTCCTGCTGACCCTCATATCACTCCTCGTCACCCCCACTCCTCTTTCCCACCCCTCTCTGTACTATACTGCACATGACTATTCTACGGTTATCGAGCTCACCTACTCCTTTTCTTCCACATTTTCTTCCTCCTCACCCTTACCTCATTGCTGCTCTCCCTTACTTCCGTTTCCCATCTCTTTGCAAGGGTATGCTATGTTAGGAGCTGTTCAGCACAATCCCGCGCTTTGTGCCACATACCCTGAGATTTTTCCGTGGTCGGCCACGGAATTACTGCTGGTTCGAGCATTAACTTTCTGAGCCACGGACAGGCCGACCCGGGTGTACTACCTGGGTGTACGACCCGGGTGTACGACCCGGGCGTACGACCCGGGCGTACTACTACTACCGGGTGTACTAGATATCCTCCAGAGCCAAAGCCGGGCCCGGCAGACAATGGCGCCACCCCACCCTGTACTCATACGCTGGCAATCCAGGGAGTGTGGCAGTCTCAATACGCTCATACGCCTTTGGTGCGGCGGCACACTAACATTCGTCACATTGTTTGGAATCGCCGACCAAGTTCAGCAGACGGCAAATCACCCCTCACCACACGCAACGAATTCGAAAAACTCGTACGAGGTGCGACTCACCCGGTAGGACCTGGGAAGTGGCGTCCTTCTGTATGCACATAGCGTAACGCATGCATCATACAAGGCCACTGCTCCTCATTATGTCACGGGATTTTTAATGCTAAGGCCTTACTGATCAAATGCGAAGATTGGCCGTCGGTGGCGTCGTCGGCCCTAGGCGTCGGTGTCAACACAAGACCCAACGTCATGTGAGTAGTGTGAAAAGACAACTAATTCGGCCACGCTCCAAACGTTCTGGATGGCAGCCGAGCCGTGCACGTCATGGAAGGTGCTATGTGATGCGCGGTTGCCATACACAGGAAACGCCAGAAGGCGGAATCGTAATTTTTTTTTCAATTCGCGGCACGTTGCTTCACTCAATACAGACACAGTAGATCCAGTATCGATTAATGCATGCAGCGGAAACACCTTCAATGATTACAGTTTCTTCGTTAGCAGGTAGCGAACGAGGCCTTGTAGATTTCGACAGAGACGCAGTTCTTGCCTCCGGCACTGTGATGGTCACTTCTCCGTTGGGGCGGGTGGTGAGCGATGAACCATTCGCGAAGGCCAACGTCGCCGCGAGGAGGGCGATCGAAGTGGGTGGAAGGTGCGGCGGTCCGACGAAGAGGTGTCTGAAATAGCGTGGGAGGGTGTTGGCTGTGGTGGTTCTGTGCGGACGTAGCTGTAACTTTCGTGAATGGCACTTAGACAGGGAACGCGTGGGTGGCAGAAACACTCGGCATGGCCGGCTGGTAACAGTAGTAACAGATTGGCCTGTTATCTGGTGTACGCCAAGGATGATTGGGAGGAGTTGCAGCACTGCGATGAGGGGGAACGTGTCGGTGTGCGGGCGCGCGCGTTGCGTGGAAGGTGTGTTTTGGCGAGCGGAGTCCGCGACGTGCGGCAGCAAATGTGACCTCTGCTGAGCAGCATCGAAGCTACATGTATCTCAGATACTATTTTAGATAGTTTTGGGTATATTGCATTTGTATCGCGATACGTCTCGGAAAACGTGTATCTGTATTTCCAATACATGAAATAATGTATCGTGTATCTTAAGATACAAGATGCTGCTATTGGAACACCCCCATGCGAGACAATAGTCGCTGGCTGAACTGCACCCCTCAAACTGATACGAGTGCCATTAAGACACCTGAATCCATTTATAAGGCCTCAGACTCTAGCACTGATATCAGACAACAGCCCAAGACAGTTAGCTCATCCAGTGCTTTGTTGCTGGATGAAAATCTTATCTGCGAATGCATTAAGCGCTTGAAACCGTCCTTATGATGTGGCCACGATGGCATCCCCTCCGCCATACTAAAGCTTATGGCAGTATATTTGTCCCAGTACTGACTACGATATTTAATAACTGCCTGGACATTTCCACATTTCTGAGCATGTGGAAAACTGCTCGTGTTTTTCCAGTAGTTAAGTCGGGCTCTAAAACAGATGCTTCTATTATCGCTCGATTTCTCTACTATGTGCCACATCAAAGATCTTGAGCTGGCTCTTCACAACATAGTGTCTTTTAATGTGAAAAGCTCATTGATTCCTAATCAACATGGTTTTTCTGTTGGCCGCTCAACTACCACAAATCTTGCTAGTTTCATGACGTATATCTCCACACCTATTTCTCAGAGGGACAGGTTGACGTAATCTACTGTGACCTGAGCAAGGCTTTTAACGTAGTCAGCCACACACTGATTATGATTAAACTTGCGAACTTTGACGTTGACTTGTCGATTGTGAATCTCTTGCCACAGCTATCTGCTCAATAGATCTTGTTATGTTGCCGTAAATGGCCAAACCTCTTCTGTGTATAAAGTGACTAGTGGGGTCCCTCAAGGGTCGGTATTAGGCCCACTCCTATTTTAATTTACGTTAATGGTGTTTCTTTTGCATTCGTAATTCTTCTTTCCTCTTGTATGCCGATGACATCAATATATTTAGGGAAATTCATTCAGTAACGACTGTCGCTTGCTGCAGTCATATTTGTGTTCTTTTCCCGAATGGTGCAAAGGCAATGACCTTTCTCTGAATACCTCAAAGACAAATTCATGTCTATCACTCGCAAAACATCTAGCGTGTCATTTCAATACTCTGTCAGTTCTGTGCGGTTATGCAAGGTTTATGAAATCAGTGATCTTGGTGTTGTTGTTGACAACGCGTTAACTTTCTTCTCACGTTAAGCGTGCTGCTATGCGGGGCCTTCATTCTCTCGGATTTGTTTGTAGAATATCTCGAGAGTTCAGGTCTCCCATGGCCCTACACAAATTGTACACGGCAATGTGTCTTCCGCAACTTGAGTATGCGTCCGTGATATGGAAATGGCATTGCCCAATCCAGCGGTAACACCATTGAACGAGTCCAGAAAA
The DNA here is from genome assembly GCF_013339695.2 of Rhipicephalus sanguineus. NCBI lineage: Eukaryota > Metazoa > Arthropoda > Arachnida > Ixodida > Ixodidae > Rhipicephalus > Rhipicephalus sanguineus. The sequence continues at coordinate 56,884 of NW_023614817.1, forward strand.
AATTTCTCGGCATATATAACCATCGCTTTGCTAAAAATGACTCTGGATCTCGTTCAAATACTGCTGAATCATTATCACTGCTACACTTCACTGCCTACGAAATCGTTCTGATCTCTTATTTTTTACAAGCTAGTCCACGGTATCGTATCCTGCCCTGTACTTCTCAATTGTGTTAATTTTCGAATTCCGCGTAAGTTAACAGAGAGAACAGACCGTTTCATGTACCCGCCTGCTTCTTCCAACACTCTACCGTTCACAGAATAAAAAGCCTTTATAATATTAATTTTCTTGATCTTGACGTTTTTCAGAGTCCACAATCATTGTTTTTATCCGAGCTTTGCACTGTTTTGACATAGTATGGCACAATGTACAAAGTCTTACCTTCTCCGTCTTTCCGCATAGTTGTATATATGCAATCTAGTTTTTTTATTCCCCTTCAATATTTCTCAAATTGTCTTGTTTTACTCCTCCCCTTTTGCGTTCATTTCTCTTTACGTGTTTTTGCTCTTATTATTTTCTGCAGACTGTCTGTTTGTATTGTGTTATTTTTAGTGTTTTTTTTGCGTGCGCCTGCACAAAGACCTCACGGTTGTTCCTGGGCACGTTAATAAATGAATGATTGATGATTATTATTATTATTATTATTATTATTATTATATTATTCTCAATACTCCGAAATCTTAGACGAAATGATATCTGAATACAAAACACCTTCGGCTGTTCATATTGCAACCTTAAAAGCCTGTTGTATGGACGCAAACATACTTTACGAGATTGACGCTGCTGATGGACGTGCGCTTCGTTCGACTGATGATTCTCCGCTTTCAATATGCCTTTGGAACGCTGAAAATGCCGTTTAAAATCGCAGTTTTTTCCGGAATCGGAGCCATCGAAGGCGAAAGTGTCTGTGGTATGTCGAATTCCATAGGCGCGCTTGCGTTTCACAGCGCACGTCCACGTAGTAGACGGGCACGTGAGTCTCACAACCTTGAAAACCTCCATCGTGTTCTCTTGTATCAGCTATAGCCAACTTGCCGTTCTCCTCGTCGCCCGCTTCGTGTTGTCTTTTGCTTCCTACCAACCTCAGGTGTAGAATAAAAGCGCTGTCTTTTTATTTCGCACCTACAGAGTCTCTCCAGTGCCGATGTCGGCGGTGTTACTGTGGCACCGTATTAGTTTGCGAGAGTCACGCCGAGCGCTTTTACAGCGAAAGCTGTTATGAGATCACAAAAACGCCAGGCCTGCGCTGAAACCGCAGCACAGTCACAGCGAAAGCTGGAAGAGCGGCGTTTCTAGAGCCCGTTGTCATTCGTCAGGCACCAGCTACACGTCTGTAAGGCATTATGTGCACTTTGTTGATGCGGCGACTGATGACGATGAAGAATTATGGCTCAGCCCTTTGTAATGGGTTGGAAGCTTTAAACGGCCCACCAGTTATGTAATTTGCATTCGTGACCCCCGGTCGCCATTCCCCTCTCCGTCATGCTTATAACAGACGTTGACGTGGAAAGAGACGGGGGGGGGGGGCGAAGAACTTTACTGAGACCCCGAGGAAATGGATCATGCGCTTATCGGCTTCCTTGGCAACCAATACAAGTGCACTTGCGAGGAACCCACTACGCTATAAATCATTGTAATTTTACTGAGACCCCGAGGAAATGGATCATGCGCTTATGGGCTTCCTTGGCAACCAATACAAGTGCACTTGCCAGGAACCCACTACGCTCTAAATCATTGTAATTTTACTGAGACCCCGAGGAAATGTATCATGCGCTTATGGGCTTCCTTGGCAACCAATACAAGTGCACTTGCCAGGAACCCACTACGCTCTAAATCATTGTAATTTTGAGAAGTAGGACAGCAGGCACTGTGCCATTTTTCTTCATTCTACGGAGAGCCGTGGTACCTGCTAAACGCATGTAAGGCATGATGCGAACTTTGTTCATGCTGTGCCTGATGACGACGAAGAATTATGGCAGAGCACTTTGTAATGGGTTGGAAGCATTCAACAACCTACTCGTTGCGCAATTCGTATTGTGTGATGCCTGGTTACAAAATTCGCGTTGGGCGACGTTTGGTGCTTATTTTACTCTTCTACCACGCTATATTGCATATGCTAATGTGGTTCCTTCCCGACATGAAGCCTGTATAGGACCATTTTGGAAAGCAGTTTCAAGCACCGGCATGGCTCAGAGGTTGAATACTGGGCTCCCACGCAGAGGCCCAGGTTCGAACCTCGTTCCATCCTAGAATTTTTTTCTTATTTCCTTTTTTTCTTATTTCGAGCGATACTGGTTACGGACACCGGCGGCGGCGGCGGCGGCGGACAACTACGGCACCAAAACCGGGCGGTGAAATGATCTCATAACAGCTTTCGCTGTAACAAGGGCCGTTTTTGGCGCCGTAGTTGTCCGCCGCTGCCGCCGTCGCCGCCGCCGGTGTCCGTAACCACTATTGCTCGAAATAAGAAAAAAAACGAAATAAGAAAACATTTCCAGGATGGAACGACGTTCGAACCTGGGCCCAGTGTTCTACCTCGGAGCCATGCCGGTGCTTGAAACTGCGCTGCAAAAAGACCATATGCAGGCTTCATGTCGCAAAGGAACCACATTAACACGTGCAATGTAGCGTGGTGGAAGAGTGAAATAACAACCAAGCGTCACACAACGCGAATTTTGTAACCAGGCGTCACACAATGAGAATTGCGCAACGAATGGGTTGTTGAATGCTTCCAACCCATTACAAAGGGCTTTCCCATAATTCTTCATCTTCATCAGCGGCAGCATCAACAAAGTGCACAGAATGCCTTAAAGGTGTTTAGCGGGTACCACGATTCTCTGCAGAATGACGAAAAATGAAATAGTGGCTGCTTGCCGACTTCAAAAAATTATGATCATTTATCGTAGTGGGTTCCTCGCAAGTGCAGTTCTATAGGTTGCCAAGGAAGCCCATAAGACTCCCATGATGCATTTCCTCAGAGTCTCAATAAAGTTCTTTCCCTGTCTCTCCCTTTCCCACGTTGACCTATGTTATATAGCGTGGTGGGAGAGTAAAACAACGACCGGGCGTCACACGATGTGAATTGTGGGTCGTTTAGAGCTTCCAAGCCATTACAAATGGCTCAGCCATTATTCTTCATCATCATAAACCATCGCAACAACAAACTGCGCGTAATGCCTTACATGTGGCAGCTCGTTTCTCCGAAGAATGACGAATCCTGTCGTGGTGGGTGCTTCCCAACTTCACAAAAATTATGATTTGTGGCGTAGTGGGTACGTTGCTAGTTTACTTGTATTACTAGCCACAAGAGAGTTTTATAACGGGCTCTAGAAATACCGCTCTTCTAGCTTTCGCTGTAACTGTGCTGCGCTTTCCGCGCAGGCCTGGCGTTTTTTTTTTCTGCAAGGTTTGCAAAAATCGCGTCTCTCTTCACCCATTGACCTCTCCCCCAACAAACTCACACACTGGACTACAAGGCAATAAAGTCACACGATCTTTTATCCACTGTCCTAAGGAGACGCGAAGGCCATCTTTTTTTTTCACTTCTTTTGTTCACTTCTCATTCTGCTCAGATGATTGTACTGATCCCCCCCCCCCCCAAGAAAAAGCTTTCTGCACGTCACGTGGTGTTCCGCTCCCTCCGGGATCCGCCCACCCTCCACGAAGCGACGATATCATGCGACGACGTCATATGTGATCTTTCTGGGCCGTTTTTCTTCAAACCAACGCCGATGAGCGCCATTTTCCGTGTTTCGTGAGGCGTCCAAGGCTGAATAATTTCCATACATCGATGCATTGTCACTTTTTCTAACATGATCAATTATGAAAGACGCGAGTGTATGTTTCAAGAACGTCAGTGGTGCAGGACGAGTCAGTGAATGCGCTAACATATTGAATGTTCATAAAGAGCGCATCAAGATCTTGTGCGTGTGTGGCGTAGATACACGACAACGCCAGCGCCGTCGAACTCTATATTGCTGCAGTTCCAGCGCAGCCGCGCCTACGTTTAGGATGTTCCGAGATCCCTATTGTGGTGCCAACAAAAAAACCTGATGACATTTAGGGTAGTGAAACTTTCTAGCTCTTAATATTCATAACCTTCTGCCGGCAAACGCATAAAGAAACCGGACGACGATTCCACTCAAAGCAGGTGTGTTTATTCTGAAAGTCTTTGTCGATTAAGGAAATGACTACAGTGACGGAGAGGTCATAGTATATTGATGGCGCTACTCAAAAGGTATCGTGAATGATATGCTCGATATGATAGAGTGTTCATATCAAACATATGAAGTGTTTGTGTACGCGCGGTGCAGTTACACGACAACGCTGGTGCGCGCAAACGTTGTACAGCTGGAGTTCCAGCGAGACCGTGACAATCTCTGCAATGTTCCGAAACGCCTGCCATAGTGCCAAGCAAAGCCACTTGTGACATTCAGGCCATTGAAATTTTCTTTCTCTCAATATTCATAAGCGTCTGCCGGCAAACACATAAAGAAACCGGACGGCGATGACACTCAGAGCAGTTAGTTTAAGCGGAAATGCTTTGTCGATTAATCAACTGATGACGGGAATCAAAAGGCAATCGGTCCCGCTACTCAAAAAGTATCTGTAAAGCCCGTCGATAGAGCCGTTTATGGAAACCATGTTTTGAAAAATACAGCTGCCCTCGTTTTGAAACTGACGTCAACCTTTTAATGTCAGCCTGTTTTTCTCTTAGTATTGATGGTATGATGAAGACTTTCGCGAGCAGTCCTATGACTGGATCGACGATGCATTTCTAGATATTAAAATGATATTTTGCGGAAGCATTCCTTCTAAGCATGAAACGCTTACTTCATACTATAGCCCCTGGCTTTCTATAGAATTTGCAAGTTGTCGAAAACTACGAAGTACTTCGTCGGTGCTTGTTTACCGTGCTGAACTCTGTTCCGGTCCAGTTAGTAAATTAGGTTCGAAGTTGTGGGCTCTCACTTGCGTTTGCTTTCTGTCGGATATTTGAGATCAATGAAATGGAATTCCATGATACTAATTGATGAAGAAAATGTTTTCGCCAAGGACTCACATAGACTCACGATGACCAGAGTTCTACTCAGCCACACTCACTATGAATATGGAATTTAAAACGCGCTCAAGTCTGTTCAACAAGGGCCAAGTGAGTTGACTCTAGAACGAGAGTAACGGCCTACGACTACAATGGGCAATATAGTTGCAGATGTGGACAACTGTTTGTTTTGCGCACGCTGTTCGCTATATGGGTCCCTGCCGCGTTTTGCAAATACGCTTACGTTGGATGTGTTGGTGAGAATAATTTCGATCAAATCCTGATACAAGTCATATCATTATAAGGAAAGCAAAATTTGAAAAGTAATGTGTTGAATTCCGCCCCTAATTCTCTTTTAAAATAACGTTACACTATCTGTAGTGCGTTGTCATCTAAGGTTTTTCTATTTACGCTTAGACACGAGAGAGTCGCTGCTACACTTACGCCGAATAATGCATGAAGTGAGCAGCAGCCCGCCGCACTGATAGAAAAGAATACAAGCACGATGTGCAATTTTTTGTCTCATTGGAAAGATACCAAGCATCACTCGGTAGAAGCCAGTGACGGGGATAAGCGCATGTCATAACATCAGTGTCCCCAGTTACGTAGACAAGAGTGATGCCTCCACGCGCACAAAATAAAAGTAAGAGAGCTTTGCACCAGTGGGCCAAGGCTGAAGGAAGTGTGCAGCTGGGCGGCTTTCTTTGTTTCTCTTTACTTTTCTCTTTCTTTCCTCGTATGATTGATTCTCTTTCTCTAATCTCTCCGTTTTTCTATGTAATTTTTGGTCTCTGTTCACTCCTATTTCTTTCTCCCTACATGGATTTCATTGTCTTTCTTGTCTTTCTTTCTTTCTCTCGAAGGTCGCGGGATCGAATCCCGGCCGCGGCGGTTGCATTTTCGATGGAGGCGAAAATGTTTGAGGCCCGTGTACTTAGATTTAGGTGCACGTTAAAGAACCCCAGGTGATCGAAATTTCCGGAGCCCTCCACTACGCCGTCTCTCTTTATCATATCGTGGTTTTGGGACGTTTAGCCCTACATATTATTATTATTTCTTTCTGTCTCTCTCTTTATTTCTTACTTGCTCCTTCTCTCTCTTTTTTTCCTTTCCCTGTCTTTCTGTCTATTTCTGTCTCATTTTCTTTTTCTGCTATGCTTCTTTCTTTTGTTGATTCTCTCTATTTCTCTATTTCTTTCCCTTTCTATGTTTCTTCTGTTGCTTTGTCTTTATTCCTCACTTTCATTCTGCACTTTGTATTACACTCTCCCCTCCTCCATTTTGCCCTCCTCAGCCTCATTTCCCTTTCCCATCCCCTTACTATGGTATCTATACAAGACTATGCTAGGCTTTCCTATAGTGCCTGGATAGCCGCGTGGTTAGGATGCTCGCCTTCGGATCGGGGATACGCCGGTTCAAATCGCGCCACGCCAAGAAATTTTATTCGGCGAGAAATTTTCTGCTGCTTTCTATCTCTGTCTTTCTATCTCTTTCTTTCACTCTGTACTCGTTGACTCGCCCATCAGAGTTATTGCATCACACGCCTGAAAAATCGGCGCACGTTTTAAGGGATCGAAGCAGAAGATGAAGCAGAGGACGAAGAGCAAGAGAAGACGAAGAGAGCGCGTGCCGGTTCATGATGATTGTCAGAAAAGAGCGCGTCAATAAAGCCCGCGCGCGGCCGCTCTCAAACGCCAGCGAGATAATACGGCGCCCGACGCTCGCCCAAGAAGCGCGAGCAACGAAAAAAAACAAGTATCAAAGATGCCGACGCGCCGCATCCCCCACCCACTTGAGCCAGACGCGGACAACCAGATCCAACGCCCGGCAAAGCCTGGATCTTTCTAGACGGAAAGGTTGACGCAACACCGAGCAACGCCACCGCGAGTAGAACCGGCGAGAAAAACCTCGAACATTCCATAGCGTTCGCTGTACTGCACGCCAAAGAACCCTCCCGACGCTTCTAGAACCCGGAGGAGAGGAGATAAAACGTGCGACGACGACCAGGAGTCAGTCCGGAAGGAGAGTCAGTCGACCCGGAGATGATGAAGTTATGCTGAGTGTGGCTCCGTCAGCCAACGAAGACATGTTTATGATGTTGTGCGGTCAGTCGACCGTCAATCTGGAAGAATCGGATCACTACGCCGTGTGAGCCGTGACAAGTTACGTCGACAGAGGGAACTACGTGATCACCACTGGAGTAGGCGTGAGTGTTTCCTAGAAGAGAAGCATTCAAGTACCGTCCAAGAATTGTGGACTGGGTACGCCGTTGTATATTCAGGATTTAACTGTTCTTGAATAGTTGTAATGCATGAGATTGCATTTGTAGCGCGTGATCTCTTCTCTTAGTTCCCGTTGTGTTAACACTATCTGAGTTATATTGCGAAGTGGTGACTGGTACCAGCCGAGTGTGCATGCGTTTGTGATGTTTGTACTGCCTTAACTGAGAATATATTTCGTTTGTGTTATCGACTCGGCTCTGACTCGGTCTTTGGACCACAACCGGCGTTCGCTGGCGCACTAAAAGGACCAACTCTAAATTTTACGCGCTTTCATGGTGCGTTTTCGGAGGGCCGAGACGCCAGCCCTTGGAATCCACCCGGCGATTGCAATCCCCATTAACGGGATCAGTGACAATGATGATAGTTGTCTGCTCACTCTGCACGGACCAATGGTCGTCTTAAACAGCTCTGATGTTAATAAACGGAGCATGGTTTGGTGCCAAAGCTTAAATTTAGGCCTCTTTTGCCAAGTACCAAAAAATTGTCGTTATTCGTCTTTACCTCTGGCGTCCCACTGGGTGATGGACGCTGCTGCTTGAATGGTCGGACGGAGTGCGATTGTTAACCATGTTTCTACTCGAGGGATTCAAGCCAACACCAATTAGAAAATAATTTAAATGGTGTTGTTCAATCACTGTGCTTAATGCATGCAGTACTTTTGAGTGCGATTATAGCAGACGTCGCCCCCATGTCCAATAAACTCTCGAATGGCGTCCATGAGAGGACGAAGCATAGAAATGACTTGGTGAATTGCTTTAGGTGAGTCACCAGCGGTCGGTGTATGCTCTAGAGCGGGCGTGCTCTTCTGAGGCACGCTCTTCACGATGAGATTGAGATGGCACTAGCCCTATTGAGAGGCGTTCTTCATCAACGGGGCAGATGGTATATCATAACGAGCCCTGTGCAATCTCGGTGTGACTTCGCGGGGACGGATGTTACGTTTGTGCAACGCATTCTGCTAAGAGAAAAGTGTTCCTGACAAATGGAAGACAAGCCTTCTGGTGCCACTTCTGAAAAAGCAAGTCCGCACTTCAACTTGCCTCGTACCACCCTATTGCACTGGCCAGCTGCGTGGGAAAGATAATGGAACGGATGTTCCATAGCAGCTTTGAGTGGTATCTTAAATATTACAAGATTTATTCGAACTTCATGGCAAGCTATTGACGTGTTCGGTCATCTATCCATAATGTTATTGACCTCGTTAATACGTCCAACAGCAGAAATCACGCAAGCGTTTGTCTGCAGCCTTGTTCGTAGACGTAAAAGGCAGATACGATAACGTGCTGCACGAGGCCATTCTCGGTGCCCTTCTGATGCTTGGCCTGTGTGGTCGAGTTTTTCGATAGATTGCTAGCTACCTCACAGCAAGGTCATTCTTTGTGTCAAGCTACGGCAGCACCCAGGCAGCACGCCGGCATTGGACCGATCTTGGCACAATATCGGCAGCAATATTGGCCCCACGTCGGCAAACCACGCTCGTGGTACTTTCATCCACATCGACCCGATGTCGGCTAGCTGGCGTTAGGCCGATCTGGGCTTGCCGGTGTTGGGCCGATGTGGGCTAGTCAGCGCCGGTCCAAGACGGGCTTGCCGTTATTCAGCCGATTATGGCAAACCGTCATTGGGCCTATGTAAGCTAGCCGATGTTGGCGTGGTGTCGGCTCCGCCGACGTCGGGTAGCCGCCGGTGTGACCGCTTGCACCCGCATTATGGCGTTTTAGCAATAGTGGTTTACCATGCGGTAATACTGCACTGTCGTGGTATGCATGTAGCTAGATTAGATGAGGACACCGGCGGTAGTTGCTCGATGCGTACAGTAACTTGATTAGAAAGGCTGATACACGTGTTATAAAACAAAACAGCTGCGTGCCGGCCGCGGTATTTCGGTATTACTGTAGTTACTGTACTGTAAGTCAGCAGTTTTAAAATAGTCTATTCGCGGATCAACGGCATTCATCGATTACCATTGGCGCCATATTTCGAAAATACTTCGTAATCACAGCGGCAGCACCATTCGTGTCTAGTGTGCCATGGAGATACAGAATTCTGTAGAACCCTGCAAGACCGAGAAGGAAATTCAATATTGTCTCCAACACAACTAAGAGGATGTAAGGTTTGTTGCAACGACTACGCATGCATCTGGGCAATGAAGGGGCAACACATTTGCAAGGTTAGAGGCACAAATTTACATATGAACACACGCCAGCAGTTCCGGAATACATATGCCATTAAAGGAATACCTAAATATCTGTGGATACCATAGCCAACATCTGAAACGATCTCACAGCCACCGTATTCCTCAAGAAAGGCAGGAAAATCCTGATTGAGAATGGGGTCAGGCGATGAGTTGCAAACTATTGAATGTTATTCAAGGCACGTTCGCAATAAGTATTTAGAGAACTAGCACGGGAAGAAATAGGAATAAGGATTAACGAAGGATATTTTAGCTACTTGCGTTCGGCGGGCAATATCGCGCTTTTCAGCGGTCACAGTGACACGAATCACCAAAAAAATAGTAGAGATAAACAAAAGAAGCATTAAAGTCGGATTAAAGGTGGACATGAAGATAACAAAGGTAATGTTAGGCGGCCCGGCGAAAAGCAAGATTAAAAGTAGCAACCAGACTACACGAATATGTATACGCGTGAGCTAATTGCTAGCAAATAAGCCGCCCCCCCACCCCCGATGTTTATTCAATCCACCAAAAATTGAGGGTGCGTTGGTTCGCAAGCGTTAGGCATTCGCAACACATGACTGGCAATTGTAGTACCGCTATTCTTTAGGCGGAAATTACAATTTGTTCAGTGATGACTCACGGGCCAGAAAATGAATAAACTACTGCACGCGACCTGTAAACCATTTCGAGTGGTACCGCAAGATTCCATGAACCCTACATCTAAACAAGCTACACACACACGCACGCATTGCTAATCTCAAGGTCAGATTCTACCGGAAATGAATCGTGCATGAACACCTCTCATGTGTGTCCGTTGGATCGGTAAGAACACGAGGGAATTAAAAATGCAAGCGCACCATAGTTACAGAATACACAAAAAAAGTGGTGTAAGAGAACCACGGGGCTACTGGCTGCTCGCTGCGGTGATCTCCGCCAAAAACAAAGCTGGAATCCTGCCACGTACCCGTCTCGCACACGATTTTGACTTTCCGCCACACATGTCCACACACCGACATTTCATGGGGAATTCTGCTGACCAGAGCGAAAACATCCGCACCCGCCGCAACGATTATCAATTCGTCGGGACCGCTACCCTATCCGGCATGGTCAAGCGAGGTTCGCGACAATGACGCCGAACGGGGGGTGAGGGTAGAGGTTGAAGAATACAAAACAGAAGGCTAATTCTCCCCACGTCGGAGCACAGCTCAGCCTCCGACATTGTGTACGTTCCCCCCAGCATGTCGTCTGTGGGCATGTCGTTTGAGAAAGGCGTTCGTCGAATTTTCAATGCATCGCGTGTTGCAACGTGCTACTACAATAAACCTTTGCATGCACCACGATGGAACCGGATTTTTTTATTGTATTTCACGTGCATTATAATAATAAATGCGACTGTTTCTAAAAGCACGTGGGAAGCAATCGTTGAACGACACTTTACTTGAGAAAGATAGGTATGGCATAAAAAGAACGGCGACGAAGAGTAAACGCGAACTGACAAGCGCGTGGCAAACACGTGCTTGTCAGTAAGTTGAAGATTGCCGGTAAGCCAGTTGGCTTGGAAGTATTCTTCGGCCCGGTCTTTTTTGCTCCATACCTAGTTTTTCCTAATGATGAACCAACTAGCTCAGAACAGGCCTTGTTCAGCTTTTTGCTACTTTCACAAGGTAGAATTATGTGATATCACTGAAGCAAATGCGCTTGTTACTCTGGACAACACACGCGCGTGTGTAAATACGTATACACGCACAGATAGGAAAACTAGTGGTGTAGTTTAGGAGCACTCGCGCCACAGCCAACGGCTGAAACGATGTAAGGGTTATAGCGTTATAAATATGATGTCAGGTTCGGTTTATGTGCAGAATTAGTATTCGCATAAAACGTCTTCCGCTAAAAGCATTCGTGCGGGCATGTTTGGGCGAATCCTGACGTTGGATATATTAGTGCAGTTGGCCGACCACTGGCAAAACATTCACGAAAGAGAAGTACATTGAATTTGGCTCATGAAGTTAAAGACATGTCATATAAAGTTTCAACATTTTGATAGCGTTCAACAGCTGGTCAACGAAGTGGCCACTTATTGTGAGTCATTCTTTTGAAGGCCACCTTATTGGGTAGAAAGGTAACTGCGCTAGTGATAACTGTTAGTCATTGTCATAGCAGACAATGATTTCTAGCATTCATTCATAGCATTCATTGCTTCGCCGTTGCGGCGGAGCTCACTTTCTTTCTGCATACTTGGGACACAAAGAGGCTGCTATTAATTCTGTGCGTAAATATTGAATTCTGCCATTTCAGGACAAATTCTCTTGTATCCGCGGATTTGAGGTCAGAGAGACCTGCCTTGCGCCGATGACTGGTAACTGTGGAAATGAAGATATTGCCGGCCTTCAATTGTTTTTTTCGTACTTGGATGTAAAATTCCTGGCACCACAGATCGGAATGACACCATATAAGAAGAACCCTATTACTCATTCATGTGTGTGCGTGTGTGTGTGTGTGTGTGTGTGTGTGTGTGTGTGTGTGTGTGTGTGTGTGTGTGTGTGTGTGTGTGTGTGTGTGTGTGTGTGTGTGTGTGTGTGTGTGTGTGTGTGTGTGTTTAGATGCTATCCAATGTGTGTGTGTGTGTGTGTGTGTAGATGCTATCCAAGGATGCAAGTCATTCAAATTGGATATAAAAATTAAACATTTACTTTCCGTACCAGCTCACACAATTCATGTGCAACCCAGAAAACGACGGCAGATAACAGATTTACACGGAGGAACTTCAACTACACTCTAAATATTTTCACGCGTAGCAAGCGTGAGTGGGGGGCGTGTTTTTGCACGCTTGTTCTATGCGTGGTGTGCTTTCACGCTGAAAAAATCACGCTTCCTAAGCGTGACTTGCGGGATGCATAACGCTTGCGAAGCGTGAGCGGGGGCGATATTTTGCACGCTTGTACTAAGCGTGGTGCGCTTTCACGCTAAGCGCACCACGCTTGCCAACCGTGACTGCCATCCTTTTAACGCTTACAGAAGGTGTAAGAGAGGAGTTTTACTTACTTAATGCGGCGTTCGCCCGCTCCTTGAAATGTCTTTCTGACTGTCAGAAATCATCCAAAAAGAAAGCTGAAAGAAGATAATATTTGGTATGCTGTATGGGCTTGGCGGCTTCTTGAAGAGTATACATACTGATGCCCGGCATTAATTAGCGCATTAGAAAAATTAATTTTTCCTTTTCATCTTGCACATGTGCAAACTGTAGAACGCGACACTGCGAGAGGGTAAATGAGCTTGCTGGCTGAAACTTAAATATGGCTTTCGGTTTATAGTACAGAGAGTAGGCTAGAAAAAAGAGACAAACTTTCATTATTTCTGGCTACTCTTTCCATGTTGCACCCAACGGCACATATATACGCACAGCTCAACATCGGCAGTGCGGTTTGTATTTACGGTGCAGCTAGCAAGCTCGTGTTACGCAGAACCAATGGAATGTTCCGATGCCCAATATGAAAACTGAAACTTGATTTTTGTAATTAGCTATTTAATGCCGGGCAACCAGCATATACCCACCAAGCAGCCGCCAAGCATCAACAAATGCAGCACAACAAATATTATCTTCTCTCAAATTTATTTTTAAACACTTTCTGACAGTCAGAAACACATTTTATAGAGCGGGAAGATCCCGCATCAAGTAAGTAAAAATCCTCTCTTACACCTTAACTAAGCATTAGGAAGGCCTCCCGTCACGGATCGACAAGCCTCACATCGCGATTGCGGCGTTAGATCTTCGTTATACACCGTTCAGAATTTAGTAGTGTTAGCAGAATGAAGGCGTTCTGGATTGTCTCAAACTTGGCTTGTCACCAACCCCAACGCCATGGAAGGCAGTGCAAGGCAAACTTTCATAAAGCATCTTCCACAGGTGCATCTGGCGAATCCTACAATTAAGCCTCTGATGTGCATGCATTCTTTCGAGGCGATTACTTATATACGGTAGTCCAGAAATTTGAGTGAGGAATTTTGCGCGGAGTGCTCTGACACTTTACATTTTGAATCTAGATAAGGGGTTAAGTAGAACGAAATATTTACAAGAATTTAAATTTGAGTAAAACTTTTAGTTGCATAACTTACAAAAACGCTTCTTTTTATGGAAGAGCAATCCAAGAAAAAACACACAGGAACTGTAAAATAGGCGCTAGATGAATTTTGGATGTTCTTTAAGCAGCACATAAACTTTGATGTGTACTTAACTGAAACGAAGTGTAGTTTCGTGAACAAATCGTAGCCTTTTCTGCGCCCATGGAATTTCGTCGATCCGGCACGTTTAACGAGGCTTGAACGAAGCCAAGCAACTGGCCAAAAGCAGCCGGATACGCAAGGTCCTTGACGTAGTACACACACAAACAAGCACCAGTGCTTTTTCTAGCGACGTGTTCGGCTGTAGCTTCATGGTTTCGCTGGGCTCTTTGCCGCATACAAGCTCCTTCACGTCGCCCCACACAATGCACGGGCAATAATGTCTGCGGGTGAAACCTGGCAAAGATAAAAAGGAGAAATTAAATTGGTACCTGATGGAATGAACCGTTGTCCAATTTCACTTGGTACAGAACTACAAATTCATGAAAATGATTTGTCGACAAAGCTCACATTGCGACTGCGGCGTTAAATTTCTGATACACTGCTGAAAACTGAGTATAGTGTCAGAAGAATGATGACGTTATGGATTGCTTCTGAAACTTTGGCTCTTAAAAAACTATTTTACTCACCTCTGAAATTAGGGCCATTTTCGCGAGACTTGGCCTCAGGTACGCATCCACCTCTGTGTACGATGGGTCCGCTAAGGATGACACTGTCGCCACTGCAGGCAGAATTTTGCTGAGGCTTTGACATTCTCCTCGATAGTGCTTAAAAATCTCAGTTCACTTTCAAAGGCAAGCTGAAAGAGAAAACGGGATTAATATTCATGAACACTGAATACAGCGCACAACCAGCAAAACTTCGTGGCTCTTGATTTAATTATAGCGGCATTGGGGGTCAGCAAGAACAGTACAAAGATTGAAGTGGTAAAGTCAAGTAGTGCGTACACCGGCAACTGTTTGAGCACGAAGAAAAAAAAAGTGAGTGCTCCAGATTACACTGGGCGCCAATAAAATCTCAAATATGGCAATCTGACGAAATAAAGAGGGACATAAGAAGGTACAGGACTGTCTTACCAGTTCTTCGTTTAGGAGATAAGCCGGTAATACCGCCACTGGTGACGTGCTCCTCAGGATAAAGGATGCTTTTAAAAGTGCCTTCACGCGGGGTGCATCTATTCCGCTTTCAGAATGTCCTTCTTCATCTATTGTCTGCACAGATAAACAAATATAAATTTACAGCGATAAATATAATTGCGGAAGTAAGACGAGTGCCTCTTTCTGAACCCCATACACTCCAACAGATCTTGCGAGCTTTTCAATCAAAAGTTGTTCCCTTGACAAACGAACTGCGTTGGCAGAACCGTTAGTCCTTCTCGAGACTAAATGCAGAGAGGTTAACCGTATGTTTGACATCCCGTATGACGCAACTGCAAGCCCCAAAGAAGGAACATTGTGGTGCAACCGTTCATCCATAGAGAGGAACAGCTGCAGGAAAAAAAAAAGATTTGTGCCCGCGGTGGGAATCGAACCGCTGTCTTGTCGGTTGGCAGCCGGGTGAGCTAAGCACCCTTCCGCAATTATAGTGTTTGTGGAAGTAGAGCTCAATCGACTGTGAACACGTGCACTCAGCGTGGTATCTCAGACATATTCATCCATTAGAAAGAAAACCGTTAACCTGGGGATCGTATACTGACCACATTTCACTGCGAATTTCAGAAACGGCCATTCAAAATATCAGCTATTAGTTACACCACTGAGTACCATACGAAGCACTTCATTTTTGTACTCGCGACAATTTTGGGCTTTTACAGTAAAAGGGCTCGAATTGACTGTTTTGACACGTATGCTGTACCTGAGCGCTTAAAAACAGCTTTTCTGTAATTCCGTATAATTTTGCTATAAGATCACAACATGACTGCAACAGAGCTCCATTCTTGCTGCCGCGACAGCTAGCATTACCGACCGCCGAGGCACTGGCTCCACGTAGTGGACCGTACGGTAAACTATTTATGCTACCTTACGGTAACGCAAATTAGGGAGTTTTCGAATAGGGCCCCAAAGAAATAGCGTCGAGGCCGCTGCGCATGCGCGAGACCAAACAGCTTCGGGTTTGCGTTGGGGACGCTATTTCACGAATTTAGCGGGATCCCCAAAGCCTGCCCCAAAAGCAACAAACATGACGGCACTCACTTCGAAGCGACGGCTCTCAGCCAAGACCACAGTGACCTAGAAAGGGGGAGTGCCCAAATCGCCGCAGACCCTATTCGAAAACTCTATAACTCCTGCTTGACCCAAAGAGAGCCCACGCAAGAGGCTTGGGGCCCCGAACGTTTGGGGCCACTATTCAAAAACTCCCTATTAATTGCACACAAGTGCGACTTCACCCAGTAGCCTGAAATTCCTGAAGGTGACGCAATCGTATCTTACTATAAAAGGGTAGGTTGCGGCATAAATAGTTCGCCTGTAACCAGAGCGGTCTCTTGGCAATAGCGGCTTCAAATAATATTTATGGACTCAGCGTTGCGCACTCACATAAAAAAGCGAACTTAGCCTTGATGTGCAGCAAAAACACACGATTTTACTGTGGCCTTACGCGCTTGTTTGTAGATATGGCACAATTTTAACGCTTCGTAATGTACGCATCGACTACATGAATTTACAGCATACAATATATTTTTGGTCATTTTCGAGGCGCTCTGCGGAGGACGTAGGAAGCAGCGCTGTTTATTCACCGCGCGAGGCGCCAGGCGGCCCCTTTACCGGCGTTCCCTCCTGGCCCGAAAATGGCCACCGCCGCGAACCGCGACGCGGCCACGAAATTGGCGCCGACAAGCCAAAGCTAACGAGCGCTATACGCGGGGACCGGTGGATACCCGACGGCGAAGGAGAAACGGCTCACAGCCACGGCACCGAGAGCAACAATCCTTCCTTCTTTCTTGTCATCCTTCCCGGTCGATCGCACGACCCGAGTGAAACAGAAACTCTCGGACTGAATGCGACATCACTTTCTTTACTACAAATACTTTCATGAGCAATTACTCAAGGTAACCACGTCACGTCGCTACGAATCCGGCATCTAAGTTAATGTTGGCTCTGATGTAAGTGTTCGAGCCAAAATTGCGCCGCTATGACACGAAATGGAGATGTTGAAAATGAAAGTACGTAAATTACATAGCCCTAAATTTTCGCGTTTCTGTCCGTCGTACTGTACACAGAGAACTTGGCCTGATACTAATGTCAACTCAGAGGTCAATAGGAAGAAACGTCACTGTTGGGAAAATAGTTGTAAAATATATAATGAGCAAACACATTTCGAAATATTTGCTTACCCAGGTATTCCAAGCGGCCGTGAATGGCAGGCGAGTACCCGCAGTATGCACACCATCCGGCCGGAATAGCAGAGTTCGCAGTGAGTGGCGCCGTGTCGCGCGAGAGCTCCGGGCAGTCGCATTCGGTGCTTGCATCTACCGCGCGGCACACCACGCAGGTCAATCGATGTCAAGTTATTCATGACTTCACCACTTTTCAACACCACAAAGCGAACCCTCCGCACAGTACACGCTCGAAGGGCAGGCAGGACGATGCACAAAGTGCTTGCTAAGTCAATGACTCAACGACTCTAACCCCGTTTTCCCGCCAAAAGTATATATCGAAGCAAGCGCCACCTTTCAAGGCATTCGCGTGAAAAACAAAAATGAAAGGAGGCGCAAATCGCAGCAGCAAATCAGAGGCGAGTAACGCGACGTCGCACGGCTGTCTTGGCGATGTATCAGGATATATATACGCGTGATGAGGAAAGCGCGATCGGCGTCGCAAACTTTTCCTCAGCGTGAGTTTTCCGGTTCTCACGCGTAGAATCCCGCATCACGCGTAAAATACAGCGAATGTGCGTGTCCTCGGCGGCGTCACCTTGGTGGAGAAACAACGTGTATTTTGAGTCACGTGGTACACACAAACGAATTTTAGGAGGCCGAGGGGCGCGTTTCACGCTTACTACGCGTGAATATTTAGAGTGTACAGGGACTTTTAATGATGTCATGCAGATACTTGGACACGATGAAGCCAACATGTAGGATCGTACACTTGACTAAAGTTTAGGTTTTTTAAAAAAATTAAGTACCAAGTGCCATTTCGGTTGCTGACAACGCTTGGAAGAAAGCGGAGGCCTACGACGTTCTAGGGAAGGCCGCCACGACGGTTTCTTAGAATAAGCGACATTTTCCTAGACGTTTTCTGGAATCTTGTGGATTACTTAAACTCCCCGAAGGTCTGTGCGAATCTCTCCTTCTCTTGTTGCCTTGTAATAAATATCAATGACGGTACAGGAAGACCTCACACCAATGGGTACGGTATAACACGCACATGATAAAACAGTCGACGCCCTTAAAGTATTTCCAAAGCAACTGCGTGCGTCATAGTTTACTTATTTTGCACGCGAATGTGAGCTCAACGATATCATGCGCACAGGTGCGTCTGCCCTCATGATATTTTCATCGTAAATTTCATGCAAAATGTCAAGGTACATTGAAAATCACTATCTTCTTATTTCGAGTCCCAGCGATTCGACATAGATGGAAGCAAGAACTGGTTCATGATGAAATAAGCAAGTTTTGGGGTAATGAACCGAAACTGAATAGCGAACCAACACTTTAGAATATATATATATATATATATATATATATATATTCTTTCGGTTGCGAAGGACAACAACAAAGACAGCGTGGCTAATGCCAGACTATGATAGATATAGAAAAGCCTAATTAGATCATATTCGCTCTTTGACTATTCATTACCACCCCCCCTAAAGTGAGACCGCCTGTTGCCTGAGTGTTGAACGGGACCGAATGTCCAATAGAAGGCATTCCGTCTCGTTGGACATGCTGTTTCGGTTAGACGTAAGCCTATTTGGACATTCAGCCTCATGAGATATTCCCTCTCGGATGGAGATCCCATTTCGTTGGGCATTTCACGGCGTTGGTCATTACGTCTCGTCGGATTGTAGCAGCATAGCATCAAAAGAATCATCTCAAGCCACGAGCATTGGTTTTTTTTTTTAGCTACAGGATTTCTTGCTCACTTATACAAAGCGCCACACCTGCCGGTCAGATTATTCCAGGTGCCGAATCCGTTTGGCCAGTCACGTAAGCTACGCGCAAACTATTTTAACGCGACCGCGTTAAAGAGCTCGATTCGCAGAAATTACGGTGGCGGTGTCGGTCTCGTTGGTTGTGATCGAAAAATGGCGTTGTCCGTGATCGAAAATCGGGAAAGATGCAAATCAAGTAAATAATAAATATCCTCGGTTTTAGCGAGCATCGAAATCAGGCCTTCTGCGTGACCAACAGGTGTGCTACCACACAGCCACGCCATTCCTTGAAACTTCTTTGAAAAAAAAAACACAATAGGAATGATGCAGCGCGAGGAGTCTCCTTAACGCACGTAATACTGCGTGGCACAAGCGTAGAGCCGCGCCATGCGTCAAAACACGCGAATTGCGCGACGAGCGTGTGTTCTCAATGGCCACTCAATGCAAAGCGCCCAGACAAAGGTAATTATCATCATCAGCAAACGCATCCACACAGTGAGCAGCTGCGTGAGTTCGCATCTTGCCATAGGGACGCTTAGCGGGCTTTTCGCTGATTCGCAAAAGTGAATTATGGCGTAGTCGGCCCATGGCAACTGTACTGCTAGTAGCATTTTAGGGTATTTTAAACGGACAGTGTTACGCATACAGACGTTCGTTCCTTGCGGCACGGTCGAAGTATCTACGAGAATCGAAGCTAGGCTAGCATTTGAGAAACCAAGGCGCACGGGACCCGATTGCGCTATGACGTTCTCCTCTGGAAGGCGACGCTCAAGCGTCCTCCAAGTTTTGTCTTTGCACGCGAGGGCTGCTTGACTGAGAGACTATAATGTGCAGTTCCAAGATTTATATATTGACTCCCACCATTGACCCTTACCCCTGCTTTAATCCTTAACCCCACTTTCTTTCACCGCCCTCCGATCCGCTGCATTTTAAAGCTGGGTGCGCGCTATTTCTCGCACCGATGAACCTCTGAGCAAAGCATGAAAGACCATC
This sequence comes from Rhipicephalus sanguineus, assembly GCF_013339695.2. Classification (NCBI taxonomy): domain Eukaryota; kingdom Metazoa; phylum Arthropoda; class Arachnida; order Ixodida; family Ixodidae; genus Rhipicephalus; species Rhipicephalus sanguineus. The sequence continues at coordinate 76,583 of NW_023614817.1, forward strand.
CCATAGTGCAAATTTAGCTACTTTTCTACCTTTCTTAGTGTACTTGAAAGCCTCTGTGCAAGGCATCGTGAGGCCCTCGTCCAGAAAAGTGCGATGAAAGACACAGTATGCAACAGCTTATGTCCATGTCATTCCGTGACCTCTCAGGTGCTTCTGACGACCATAGGTGCTGTGCACTATCACCAGACGCAACAGCCTTGTATTACCTGGCAGGCTACGTGGCCCTCAAACTGAAGACAAAAACGCGCTGTGACATCTGTGAGCGCTGTGGAAGATGTCCTTGGCAGGCAGCATTCCCTGCCGCATGAAGCTATGCTGGTTAATGACCGCGAATGTGCCAGCCGCAGCCTTGCATGCCCATCAGAGAAAATGCTTGCCTGTAAGCAGTGTGGTAGAGCATACTCTCAAGCATGCTAGCGAAGACACATTTTTTGTTACCTGTTTTGGGATGTGCTGAATGATCTATAACGAGAGGCACAAACATTGCCGGCCTTACCTATTTACTCACTTGCACTTCTTTGCACAAGCCAAATGCTTGGAAAACAGTAGTAGCATTCGGGCGCAGAAGCAGCGAAATAAAAACTTTCTGGCTATGATACTGTCCGCTAACATTGCTGTGTACATGTATCAATAAAGTTTCACCATTCATATTGCATGACAAGATGTGGTTTGCTTTCCCGGTGTAATATTCCTTGCGATGCCACCAAGTTCGAATTAATCAATAAAAATGCAAGTTGCTTGGCGTTTTGAATAATCTAATTGGGCAGTGTCATTTACTACAGGGCAAGGCTTCGAAGACGTCAAATTCGCGAAGTTGCAAAATAATTATGTGCGGGATATGCTCTGCTCGTCGCTAGACCTATTTTTTTTTCAAATTAGCGAACGCACCAAAATCACTGTAATGAATATATACGTCAGCATTCGTGAAATTATTGACACGCTTGCCAACCGCAAAAAATTCTGGGTGAATAATTTCAGTATGTGTATACAGCTATGTTGATTCATACGACAAAATTTGGTACCCGTAACTTTATCCGCGTTTAAGAGATGATATGTAACTCCGACTTTTTTACGTTTCAAATTAGTATTTTTAAGCATGCTCAATTGCTAAACAAGCGTGGTCTTAATGAAACAGACATGGAAAGGCGCAGGACGAAGTGAGCATTTGTCATTGCACAAAAGGGATACATGCGAAGCGTGTATGGGTCTTTTCGAGTTCGTGAGCAATATAACGCCCCAACTTAAAGTACATGTCCAATGTTAACAAAGTGTGGTAAGGATCAGTACAGTGTTCGCCCTATTGTCATTCGGGCGTAGCAGTGTCTCATGCAAACCCCTTCCCGCTAGCAGACGACTCTCGCTCTCCTAGCGCGAGGCGCTACTGCAGGTGGTGGTGCCGGGTGCAGCGACAGGCCGCCTCCTCCCCACGCGTGCAGCGAAAAGATACGGGAAAGAAAAAAGTATCTATAAACGATGGGCGAAACCATGTACAGCGTAGCCACGTATAACAAGAGAATGGGAATGGGCATGAGGTTGAGGAGGGAGGAAGAAGAAGAGGAGAGGGCACAGTAATCTATGCCGTTAGGCAGGCAGAACCATGTATAGCACAGCCACCTATAGCGTAGCTATATGTAGCAAGGTGGCGGGCAGGAAGGAGAGTGAGGAGGGAAGAAGGAGGAAGGGAGTACGCTGTAATCATATGCAGTCGTCTAATGTCGTCGCTTGGCGTCACACAGGTAAAACCATGTAAACATAGCCAATTTTAGCAAGGATGGGAAACAAGAGTGAGGGCGATGAGGACAGAAAGGAGGAAGGAGAGTGCAAATCATAGCACAGCCATTATAGCATAGCCATGTATAGTGTGGTATAGTAAGGGTGTGGGAAAGGGAAATGAGGAGTAGGGACAGCAGAGCACAGCCGTGCATAGCATAGTACAGCAATTGGACGGACAAGTGAAATGAGGTTGAGGAGATATCTGAGAAAGAGAGAGGAGGAGGGCAAGGAGGAGGTCAGGTGGCACCGCTGCATCACAAATGAAGGTTTCCTTTCCCGCCATCGAGGCCTAGCAGGCTGCCCGGTTGCTACGCCAGGGTGCGCTTGCCCGTGAACGCGAGCGTCGCTGAAGAAACGCAGATCCTTCAGTGACATTCACATGCTGCATTTGTACTATCTTCTTCTACTCTGGTTTCTCTATCCAAGCGCAGTTTAAGTTCACTTATTCATGTCTTACCAACTAGCCCCCCCCCCCAACAAATGCTCCATTTAGTTCGTCGCTGAAGGACACGTGAATCCCTGCTCCGCACTTCCTAGAGCTTTCACGTTGAGTGCGACTGCATAAACTTTTTAGGGGCGAAGCACCTTAGGGTCTAGGCTTGTCCGTTATCTGTCCGTCGCGGCACATACCCGATGAAGCATCTGTGAACATATGTATGTTGCGATTACGATTATGAAGTCTCAGATAAAAGTCATATGCAGCAGTCAAAACACTCCTGAAATATCATAATGAAAATGAAATCGGAAAATTAAAGGCACTGTGTTCCCGAAATCAACAATCTCGCTATCACAATTCTGAAGGATGTGCAAAGTGGGATGTGGAAGATGTCGTGCCTGACAGTTCGTCTTCAACGAGAAACCCTGAAGAAATGCTGTCGTAAGAGCGTGAGTCAGAGACAACTTTAATAGTCCGCGGCATTTCCTCCTCAAAGGCGAAATATTTGTGCGTATGTTGCGATTACGATTACGAAACAAAGTACAAGCACAGACCCTTATACTAGTCGGCTACTTCAACGTAGACTTTATGGACAGCGACTGGATTATGAGTATATGATGTCTCCATACGCTCTAGGATGCATTTCATATGACTGGAAACAAGCAACACCACCCGAGCAACATGCATGAACCTTGTCTTTGCGAACTTTAGATCAGATCCACTCGAAGAAATATTGCCTCTCCATTTTACAGACCACAAACAGTAATGATGAAGGGAAACGGAATCCAGAACTCAAGACGATATACGGATTATAGCAAGAGTATTAAAATAGTAGACCAGTAGAGAGGAGCCAAATAAGTGCGTTTGTATTATAGATACACTTCATGTCACTCAATTTACATTCGCAGTGAGAACGCGCGGATGACGTACGGTGACATACCGGTACGATACCCAGTGCTTCGCCACTCGTCTTGATTCACATTAGTGAAGAGACGGTGATTTTTGTATTTCTTTGTTGTAGCTCCACATTGAAAGATCGTTATCACGACGTTCCAAAAGAAATCACTCGCCGAAAGAACGAGGGCGCGTGAGAATTACATGTTTGTTCAAATATAAAACTCTGTTATTCACGTTTCTGCAGGCGGGCTCTACTGCATTTTTTTCCCATAAGCGTATATTGTGCGCTGTTTGCCCACACATTATAGTTTGCTAAAACATGCGAACCGAAAAGAATTAAAGCGAACCGCTCTATCGATTCTGAACAGCTTCGTGAAATTGTCGCGGTCAATTCGTCTTTCTCCCACGGCACTCCGGCTAGCTTCACCAAAACACGTCGTAACGTTTGCCGTGTCGTTTAGTGACGGGCTTTGTGCTCAACCAGATGTAAGAATATCGGCTATACATTGCAGAATACAACGGCAGCTCAATCACACACGGACACAAGAAAGAAGATATACGAAACACAGCGCTGTGAGGATGATGACGATGTGTCTCTACACATGGCTCATACCCACTGGGGAATTGGCCAAGAATTGTAGATATGAAGATTTAAAACTACTAAGTTAAAAAAAAGCAAGCAAACATAAAAAAGAACTAGTGCAATAATTATCTACATTTAACCCAGACTTCCCATCCTAACTAGAAATTAGAATAATGAAATTAATGTGGTACCGAACGTCTTCTTTTTTATTGATTTTTTTCTTATTGATTCATTGCTATTATCTGAACAGGTTTGCAATTAAGAACTTAAAAACGCATTCGTTTTGTTTACTGCAGGAAAGCAATTGCAGCATCAAAAACATTCCTGTGGCTGACGCCCAAATCCGAAGCACCGAAGGTGAGAATAGCGTCTATTGTTAAAATTATCCCCAGCTTAGCACAATGAGTTTCAAGAAGTCTTTTTCTTTGTAATATATAGCGGCGACACGATAAAAATAATGCTCTATTGATTCGATTTCTGAACAAAAGTGACAGAGGGGAGATATCGCCAGAACAGCCCTGTGTGCATACAGATTCAACCGGGGCACTCGGCATCGTAATCTAGTTAATAATACTTCTAATTGTCTAGTTTGACACCACTGGATTTTCCATGGAAATTGTAAATGTCTAAATTCTGTCCATGAAGTTATTGATTCTACGGCGTCTGCTCGAAGGGAAAATTTCCTATACCTAATCGCAGTTATGCTGGCTACTACAGGAAGGACCGAAATTATTGGACCGTTCAATGCCGCTCTCGCTAGTGTGTAGGCCATTTCATTTATTCTATATTTCTAATTCACAATGGCCAGGTACCCATAATAATTTCAAAATTTTCAACTTGTGGAGGTACTACCGTAAGGAGCGTTATAAGGCAATTGATTTGATGTAGCTGTGTTTTCGTGTAGCTTCTTTCTTCTTTCCTGTACGGTAGCGCTGCCGTTCCTTTATGAAGTACGACCAACTAGCCCGAGTTTCAGTCTAGCTATACACTTTAGTAGTTACCCTCTAATTAAGGCAGCGGTAAAGCACCGAGAAGCGACGTGCAAGCACACAAGAGCGGGCTCCACGCTTCCCTCGTCTCCACTCCATCCTGGCAGTCTCGGTCGCGCTCTGTAGGTGGCACTGGTCGCGACGCCCGCTGTAAAGCCTCTTGATCTTGGGAAAGTACCGCTATTCATTGTACTCACCGAAGCGTCGCTTCCTCCCTCTCTCCCGCCTCTGCCCCTTTAGCGTCTCCCGTTCTCCGCCGCTTTTCTCTGCAGGACGACTGGTCTCCTTGGAGGTATAATATTCTTCTGGCTGCCCATCAGCATTCATTTTTTTTTCTCGGCTATTCTTGTCGTTGCATGGAAGGGTTTCTCAATATGCTGATATTCTGCTGAGACTCCATCACTTTCCATGTCGGCCACTGTTACTTAGCCTGAAATGCATAACCACAGACACTGCTTTCCGCTGCGAAAATTACTGGACGATACAGCTTCTCGATCGCCGTTGTCGTGATTCTTAGATTCGCTTAGCGTGATGTTTGGTGGAAAGAAACAAACAATGGACAATGACCCCCACTGTGCGCTGTTCCTTTTTTTTCGAAGCGGCGGGGGGGGGGGGGTGGGGGGGATCACAAACAATAATAATAACACAAATGTGATCCGGTGCAAAAAAAGGAGAATAGCAATCACTGCGCAACACAACAAAAAGTCACAGTTTCGCCGCAAGGGCGAAGCAATGAATCCGATAGCAAGAAAAGCGGCCCGTGATGGACGCGCTGCGACTACCGTGCTTCATCACTACCCGGCAGCTACTAGACAGTTTTAATTTCACGTACGTAGGACTTCGCATACGCAAACGTGAAAAGTACACGTACGTTACGTGCACGACATCTGAAACGCTTTTAGCTACACGCACGCGGCGCGCGGTGAGAGCTATCACGTACTGCGATCTGCTGAGACATGAACACTGCGGTAGTTTGTTCGAACGCCCCGCGAGCAGACAGCGGAAGGCAATGGGTCTCGCTGCGAAATGTAAGAAGAAGGGAGAGAGCTGGCGCCGAGCCTTTAAGTCCGCCCGCGCGCTCCTAGCGCCATCTCGCTGGTAATGAAGAAACGCTTATAAGCGCCTCCGTCTCGGAGGACTGCAAACGGTAAAGGGTGTGTACATAACGCTCGCCGTTAGCTGACAGAGGGATGTGCGCTTTGTGGAGTAGTGCTTAGCGCACCGCGCTGCGAATTCAGAGGTCGCTGGTTCGATTCCGCGCTTCGGACATTTTTCTGATTTATTCTTCTTTGGGATATTGATATATGTACATACTTATACATATACGCAGCATGACGGCGGCGACGGCGACGGCAAAATCAGCCGGACTGTCCATATAATTGCTATCGCAATAAACATAACATCATGATAGCGAAAGTGAGTCCGTTATCGAGCAGGCCGCGGCCGAAATGGCTCGTCATAGTCACGCCTGCATTACCACGCTGTCCGTTCACCAATAAGAAACTATATTATCTCTTGTACCGCGTCACATGGCCACTTTTCATCGCGATCGGAGTCAATTGGGATCGAATTCTTGCCGCGATCAACAATCATCGCTACTGTATGGCACAAACTAATCCGGATCGAGTTTGACGCAAGCGTAAGTCAAATCACAATCTGGGAGCCAGATGTCGATGAGTGATCGCGATGGACTCGATCCCGATCGAACCCAATCGCTAATAAAGTGACCGCGTAGCAGCACCTGATCCGGAGCGAGCCTAAACCGGGTCGGCCCTGGTCGCGATCAAAACTGCCCTCATGGCACCGGTATTGATTATGGTGTTGTCCTCTATATGACGATTCACCTGTTAAGTGCCTATGCTTAACGTAAAAAAGAAGATGACAGGAAGCGCCTCTTTCCTGTCATCTTTCTTGCCAATTCGTACGCGGCGCTACACCAAGCACCTGTACTGAAATACCAAGTAGCCTGCATTGACACCCTTGTTCACTTAGCGTAAATCACTGCAGTTGCCCCTGTATTGTTTGAATAGACCAAAACCTCACTTGTTTGCGCCACAAGATACCACGTTTACAAATGCTCACTCTATGTACATTGTTATTTTCAAAGTGCTTTTTGTGCCAATCTCAATTACACGAATATGCGCATGGAATATTCTTTGCAAAAAGTGGTTTCTGCCAAAAGAAAACGGGCTACCTCTCCTGCAATGTCACTTCCGAAAATATAGAGCCGCTGTTTCTAAAGAACAAGGCTGATTTGTAAAGAACAACCTTTTGTCGCTCTGAAAGTTCTTTGTGATGTGTAAAATGGTGTATTTGTGCAGTGATATACTGTTACCACTTTTCTGTTTCTTGACATTGCCTTTTTCCAAATATCACTAGTTCATGACATGCTAATTCACTAACAATTATTCTCGTGCTGAATGTGATAGGATGCTGTTTTGGTTACGTATCAACCACGAGTTGCTTGTGCATGAAAATAAAATATCCTGCTCATCAGGCACGTAGGCAAGGAAGAGGGCCGTCTATATTTCCGGGCAACTTTTTTTGCCATGGAAAGACTTTCTTTCGAACAATTAGGCCTTGCCCTCCCCCCCCAAAAAAAAAATAATATCCTGGCTACGTGCCTGCTGCTGATATTCACTCTGATTCTGGTTCCGATAATTTTTTTTTGCTAACAAAAAACCGTTGCAAAACTCTGCTACTAAGAGTAACGTATTTTCGTGTGAACAATCGTATTACGTTACTAGAGGCGTACTATCCTCAAGTACGATGTCTCCTCTCACAGTAAACGGAGAGCTAGTTTTCTTTTCACCAACGTCAAAATACTATCCTGAAAAACCTTTTACCGGTGGTTCTGTTATGCAGTAGGTAAATTACTGTTGCCGCCGCTTGATTGTACTGACAATGCGCAAGCGTCATGTTCACTTTGGAGGCCACCGCGCAATCTCATTTCACGTCAGGATAACACATCGATGGACAGTGTTTTAGCCGCGAAGGTATTACAATGCGACGCTGTAAGAATCTGTTGTACAGGTGCGCATAGGAAAGAGACAAAATCCATATACAGGCGGACATGATGCAAGCTAAACTATATGAGATGTAAATTTAAAGCATTCTATCATGTGGCAGAAAAAAAAAAAACGTCAGCATGATAGAACTGTCCATAAGCTGGTTTTAAATTAGCATGCCCCGGTTACACGGCTTTCAGAAAAACTAATCTTGTAATAAACGCTCATTTCAGTGTTCTTGATATTGTTATTATAACTTTTTTTTTTCGTTTTCTACACCGGGGCGCGCATGTGGCTCGAAATTACACGCGTCTACTGAATCTGTGGCGCGTCCACGGGATCCGTGGCGAAAAATGGTGCGATGCGCTGCGCCCGCCGGCGGCGGGCGAGGAGAATCGAGGCGGATATGGGCGCGCGGAGGAGAGTGTCGCTACTTTCATAGATCAAGGGGTATTAGTATAGTGCCTAGAATATACTTACTAGTGTGCCGACCGCGGCGTCGCGGTGGCACGGAGAATGATGCCTTCCACCGGCGGCCACCAGACGGCGATAGCCGTAGGGACCATGTAGTGTGCCTCGATGTGTGCGCCCCCCTTAGGGTGTTGCCATTCTTTGAAGGGGCTGATGCCGCCACGGCGCCATTTTTTTGCCCCGCGTCTCATGCCTCTCAGCGCAGCTGCCGTAGAGGGGTGAGACGCCGGTAAGAAGCCGTGGGCTAAAATATGGCAGCCGCGCCGCAGTAGACGCCGCAGATGTCCTCACCCTGGACAAAACGCGCAACAAAACGCGCATCAAGGCACCCTAGGACCATGCTATGCCGAGCGGCGTCTCTAGCCGACGCGCGCGCGCGCCTGTAAGAGACGCCGACGGGCTGTCCCAATGCAGTTTTGCGCTACGGAACGTTGGTTGGGGTGCAAAGCGTAATCGAAGGAATGATTTCGTAGCACTAACAAGCGATCGTACGCACAGTTATCATTAATACGCTGCGCGATACCGGCTGTTTCTTCGAAAATTCTATTATATGCGACACATGACTACAAATGCTAAATTCACGGCAATTTGCAGCTAATTACCTTACATTTACTAATGATCTGTTTATTTACCTAAGGACACATATTTTACTAATTATCAATTTATTCAGCTAACGACACATATTTACTAATTATCTATTTAATCACCTAACGACACGTATTTTACTAATATCTATGTAATCACCTAACGATGCTCATGTAGCAATTTGAAGTGCTTCTCACAAACGACAGCCGCCGGAGTTAGTCTTCGATTTGTGCTCTTTATATTATTGTCCCACTCGGCTAAACTTAATTAAATCTCTGCGTCCACAGGAGCGCTGAATAATGAGACCCGCTCGTGTTTGAGCGGTAGCCACTCGTACAATATGGGACAAAACAGGTGCTGCATTTACGCCTCGTTTTCTGCGACCACATCGCGGTTCTGTGAACAGAAACAAGTGCGAAGCGCGCGCACAGAAAAGAAACCTAGCAATGACATGCGGAGACACCATAAGCTACTGGCTCGAAAGCGACAACTCCCCCAAGTTTTACCGCAACGGAATATTTCTTAACTCCGTGATCACAACCGGCTACGCTTACGAACGGGCACGGCCGCTACATGAAACAAAACAAAAAAAAAAACGCGGCCGTGGAATACGGGCATCCGCAGCGCAATTCAGCGACGCGCGTGCAACGCGCACGCTTGGCTTGATGCGCCGCTCGGGTAGCATGTTCCCTAAGAGTGTCGCCGTCTGGTGGCGTCCAGTGGAAGGCATCACCGTCGGTGCCAGCGTCTCCCATTGGAAACCCTCGGCGGTCGGCACACTAGTAAGTATATTCTAGGCACTATAGTATTAGTATGCCGTACGGTGCCTCGATGAGTCCGCTCCCTTGCTACAGGCTGGAGACTACTTTTGAGGGCGCCATCTTGTTTAAACATTCCCGTTCGCTGCTACGGCTTGGCATGCAGCGATGGAGCGCTTTAGTATGATGCGCGAAAATTCGGCTCAATTTACCCATTCTGACGGTAGGCTTGCACATATATTCTTACTAACCAATAGATAGGCATTTAGGCGAGGCATTTCAGGATGAACCAAAGGTATACTGAGCGTATCTATCTGTCTACCTATATATGGCCGGCCAGGTTTTCGCGCTCTCGCGGTGTACCGCGGTGTGCTCAAGTGTGTCGAAACAATGGCCCATTTAGAAGGTATTCGCTTCTACAACATCGCGCCGTGTCAAAAAAATGTCGCATAAATCAGCACAAGAACCTCATGTCGACACGCCTGCTTTACGGGACCATTGCCTATCAGTCTGACGCACCAACCGCTTCGAAAATGCTGGACCCTGTAGACCATCTGGGCATTCGCCTCCCTGCAGGTGCTTTTAAAGCAAGCCCTGTAGAACTCCTTCAAGTTTGGCGGCTGTATATCACACCCCATTGATCTCAAGCGCGACCACTCCACCTGTTCACTCGAGATCGAGCGGAGTCGCCGCCTGGCGGCTACTGGCTGAAGCGCGCCCAGTGTGGATAGCTGCCATAGGCATGTACGTCATGCACGTCTTCAAAGGGCAGTTTGTCTGTTGTGTTAGCGCACTCCCAAATGCTTGTACGTGTACCTACCACGGTGTACAAAAGCATTTAGCCTTTCTAGGCTGATATGCAGTGTAAAAAGATCAGTGAGTGCAGTTGTCCAGAGTGCTCTGTGGTCGTCGTACCCTGCCTTCGCCAGGATCATTGGGTGCTCCTTTGTGGTTCAAGCACATCGTGAAGTGCAGTCTGCGTCGTGCTAAACATGAGAAGCATGGCTGTCGTTTGAATGCAGCGCTTTAGCGACTCAGTGGTAAACAAAAACGAGGCTCGAAGCCATACACTTGTTTGTCACACTTGTTGCTGGGTGTATAATTGTGTGACTGTCTTTTATCAATTACGTGAAGAGCTTTAGTTATGCCTAAGATGTGCTTTTATTGTACGGTCCTCGTCCCACAGAGTGATATTTTTCACAAGTGAAATCTGACTCTTCGGTACTTAAATAATCCCCTAAAAAGAACAAAAAAATGCAATGGCACCGAAGTGATAGAACTGATTTGCCGGGCGCTGTTTTAACTTGGGGCGAAATGTGTGCTAAAACACTGGTGTACTTTGATTCAGGTTCGCGTTACAGAACGCACATGGTCAAAAGTAATCCACATATACGGCGTACCTTACAGTCATATCGTTGTAATTTCACACAAAACCTTCTTTGTTGTTTTACGTTATCTTGAGCTTTTGTGCGGCCTTGCTATAGACTGATGAAGGCAGTGAGCATCATTGGCTTGAAAAAAAGAAACAACTCACTTTTGTCCCATAAATTAACCACTCCTTTGTTGCATCATTGTCCAGCAGGTAATGAATTGATGAAAGCTCTGTGCTGAACTGTTTCCTTTTTACACTGTTACTGGAACAAAATCAAGCGCTTACGTGTGAAAGATCTTCATAGTGCTAAAGCGCTGTCAGCCACGTAACTTTTCTCACTAAATTTCTTATCAACTGTCCTACATATCATGGAGAGCTGAATAAGAAAAGAAAACACGGTGCGTATTCGTACACAGTGCACACAGCGCTATTCGGTAGCTAGGTAAGAAAGAAGTAAATACGTAATTAGTTCAGTCGCGCAACAGAAGTGCGAAGTAGGCGGGACATGAGCTGTGGAAGAAGTGCTGTTCGGTAGCCAGAGAAGCAAGAAGTAAATACGCAATTAGTTCAGTCGCGCAACAGCACTGCGTACTAGGTGGGACCAGACCCGTAGCCAGGAATTCCTTTCAGGGGGGAGGGGGGGGCATTTGCTGAAAACCTTGACTATTTGAGAAAAACGCCTATTTTCGTTATTTATTTCTAGTAAAAACACCTACTTCACAAGTAGGTGTTTCACAAGTAGGTGGGGGGGGGGGCTAGGCCCCCTCCCCCCACCCCCTGGCTACGGGCCTGGGTGGGACACCAGCTAACACGTTGAAATAAAACAGCAAAAAATGTCATAAAGTGCAAACCGCAGACTGTCGCCGAGGAGCATCCCGCAAGTTGCGCTTCTCTCACAAGTAATAGTAACGTTCGGTGGGCTTCGTGCACCGATTTCGCAATGGAGAAAGTACATATTACCAGATCGCTGCAGTCAACGCGTTTTATTCGCCGACAATCAGTTCAAGCAACTCACAACGAAGCGCCGCTGCGTACATTTGTATACACTGCGCTGGCCGCCTATCCACACTAGCGTGGTGACAGTGCTGCCACCTGTAGCCCGATCTCGGGGCGAATTCTATATGACTTCATCAAAGCGTCCAGAAAAAAAAGGATTACGATTTCGGTGCTCAAAAGAAGCGGAGGTGGGGTCTCATTCCCAGAACAGCCTAGCAGAGGAAAGCTGCTAGTGCTGGTCATCGCGCGCAAGTGCGTATTCTCGCACATTTCGCCACTGCCCTCCGTTACACGTATCCTATCGACTCGGCGGACGACGCTCGTCCGTTCAGGTTACAGAAAGGGGTGGCTGTCCTTCCTCGTACTGTACTACAAAAGCTCTTCGCCGGCGTTTTTTATTGTCTGAGCTTTTTTTACTGTTTCGCACGCAGCCGTCGGCCCATCTTTTTCCGATGCTGATGTTCTGCACCAACAAACAAGCACATTTGGAGGAGATGCCTACGCGGTTAAGCCTATAAGAAATTAAAGATATTAAGACAGTTACATACACTCTAAGGTAAAATGATGTTAAAACGGTGCGTGGTTCATCTCTTTGGTGCATAATGGGGCTGCCACAACCAGTAATCCATTCAAGAACTAAAGGTGCCAGGTCTAACAGTTAGTTCCCATGCAGTAAATCCTACAAACTAACCATTAATCCCCACAGTTCACCACAATGAACTAATACTTAGTCCTCATATTATACCTTACCGCGCAATTGTTAATGCCCACAGTAGCACCTAACCAGACGAACAGTTAGTCCTCTCAATGCTTCCTTCGGATGATATTTTTGCCCAGGCCAAATGGCCTATTAATCCCCATAGATGGTGTTCTACAGTTACTCTCCGCAAGGCTAGATATTTTTTTCGCGTTTTTTTCCGCGGTGACCACAAATGGCGCAGAAAAGAACAAGCGAAAAAACAAGCATTTATTCTTGCGTGCATTACTGCTTTCGCAGTCACTGGGACAACGAAAGACAAAAGTGGAACAAATAAATGTTTTATTCTTGTATATACATATGAACTTTCTGCTTTGTTTCAGTGAATTCATTTCTCAAATGTCCAATACAGGGCAGCCGCGTTATCATATCGCGTACAGCCCTCTTCCTGAAGCTGCGCCATCGAAACCGTTATATGACTTCATTGCACACGCCATCGTACACACCAGACTGCCGTTGTGGGCAACGGCTGCGTCCTGCAAATAACAAAATATCGGATATAGTGACACGTGATAGACGGCGTGAAGATGCACCCATATGGCAAATACGTGCAAAGCTAATATAAACGTACGCCTGAAATATCATATGCCAACAATTTCACACATCTGGTCTTGTTTTCCAACAAAGTCACAAAAAGCTGTTTTTACATCTGCAGCTCTTTCCTACGCACGTTGTCATTCTCTTGCCTAAAGTGCACGATACACGCACTCAAAATTTTTCTGACTCATGAATCTCAGAGGATGTCGTGATAACAACCTTTCTCTGACATGAAAATATTTTTTATCGTTTTGCTCATTTCTCTATTTAGGGCTGACTATATTTTTTGTCCGCGGAAACTGTATTAGGCTCGAATTCAAGTGAGTTCAGCAAATGAGGTATTGAATAGCTCAGGAAGAATTTCGATGCCACGTTTTAAAGTAGCCTATAACTTAAACGCAAAAGCGTAATACAAAAGCGTGTTAAATAAAAAAAAGCATGTGATAGAATAAACATGAGTTTAACTGCAGGCGCATGTGCTAGCCCTTATGATGCTGCGCAGTTGTTATATAAAGACACTTTGTACTTTCCTCTTTGTACTATGCTATCAAGTTTTGTATATGCTGTAGCACGGATTGTTTTTTAAACATGTTGCACAAAACTCGTATACGACGTACAACATTCTTTGTTTTCAGTTTTTGTTTCTCTGTTTTTTTTTCCTCTTTACTTTCGAGCTTTTCGTAGAGTATCTATGGTCATAGTATTTCTAAATTTCTATAGTCAAGTATTTTCACAGATTTGAGTGTGAACATCCCATTATTTCCATATTATAGTGTTTTCCTCATTGGTTGTCTTTTTGCTGCATCAAAAATGGGGTATACACCAACTGAAGCCTGCTGCTCTTAGTTCATGGTCCTGAACATCGGTTATACTTATGTTGGTTTAAACTTTGATCATGCGCATCGTGAAAGAATAAGAATTTACAGCTTCGCCGCAAGGGCAATTGAGCAACTAATTGAAATATTATACGAAGTTGTTGCTTGTGACTTCAGACGGGTGGCGACAAGAGGTAGGAGAGAAGAGGCTGAGGGAGAAGGACAGCACGAGCAGTAGAATAAAAAGATCGAGTGCTTGGTCGGCGGCTCGGGTCTTTATTACGCGATATTCTTTCTCGTGCAGAAATCCCCTGATGATCGTCCTTGCAAGGCTTCAAGCTTCAATGCCTTCAGTGGAGTGGCTGCGCAACAAACGTGGCGTCAGGAGAGTAATTACGCTCCTTACAGAAGAACTGCAGGCTTCTGTTCTCGGTGCCACTCAAGGGAACTGTCACGAGCCCACCTTATTGAGAAGAACGTGGAGCTCGTTGACTTCAATAGGTAAATCTTCGACGCTACTACGCGAGGCTCGCAAAAAACAAGTCGAGGCTGCGCGAGAAGACGATCGAAAGGTGTCTTACGCCATGTCCCAGGCCCGCTTTTTATTGCGACAGCAAAGGGGATATTTCAAATGTACAGCGCCATCTTTAGACAAACCCATAGGCTCGATCCGCCATGTTTTGTTGGCCGCGAAAACCAAGCTAGTCGCATATTGCTGCCTTTCCGGTGCTATCTGCTGTTTTTTTATGTTCGTTCTGCCATGACTTCCCAATGCTCCGTGCGCTGTTCAGGCGCGAGGGAGCCCTGACAATGTCGGGAACAATGTAACACTAATATTAATCGAATTTATAGGTTACTTGTACGATGAAAGAGAAAGTACCGATGCGAACTTGTTTCGTCAACAACATCTGCACTTTGGTTTGATTCGCAAATGAGCGGAGCGCGCGAGAACGCTCTTCAACCTCAGTTCTAGTTTCTCCGTGCAGTTTAGTTGCTCGCCTGCAACATAAGCTTGAACTGCGGAACAAAAACTTGGAGGACGGTTGAGCTCTGTTATTATGAGAAGAACGCGCTGCGTAATTGAGCTCTGTGCACATCGCCTTCTCAATTGCTAGCCTGGCTTCGGTTCTAAGTGCATGCTTCAACCATGCCGCAAGGGAACGGCCGTCTATGCGCTATCATTGGCCGCTTCAAAGGGTCCTAGAAAGCCTAGTGTAAGTAAGGCTGCGCAGTGCCCACTACGCCAAAATTCTTCCTTCTGCGCATAAGCGAAGTGCCCGCTACGCGCGCGTCCGTAAGGCAACACTCGAACCTACGGAGCTGCTCACTCTGTTGATGGTTTAACGAATGAATGGACGGATAACCAATAAATATGTCTGAGCGCATTGTAATGGGTAGGCCTTTACAAGACCCACTGTTGCGCAATTCATATGCTTTGACGCCTGGCGTATATACGTTCTGTCACGCAATACTGCATGCGTTAAGGAGGAATACCACATGTGTTTTTAAGTGCGAAGCATTTTTTAGCGAATCAAAGGCAATTTTACTGTTTCTATCTACGTATCTGTCTATCTATCTGCTAGTGTAAGAGTGTTTGACGAATAAGTTCGGTGCATTCCCAGGCACCACAATACTCTCTTTGGTGTCCTCCCCACCAGTGTTTTTATCTAGATGGACGATAAGAATATGCTTAAAGTTCGCGCGTTAGCACTCATTTAACTGAATGAAGGTATTAAAGAAAATACCACGTGGGTTCCTCGTTTTCGCCGTGTCTGCTGTGACGCGCACGCAGGACAGTATCCTCGGGTAGTGTCTTAAGGACCATACCATAGAGTTTCCTAACACTACAATAGAGGAAACTTGGCACTAGTGTCTATGGGAGCTTCAACGCATGGCACTTCAGCCAGCGTAGGAATGATGGTAGTACATATATTTGTTTAAGCTTCGCTCTTTCGGCTCCGATTGGCTCCATCTTGCCTGAAGCCGTTTTATTTCAGGACGAAGTTCAGCAAATTACAGCAGTTCCACTTCACATCGTTGTCTTTTAGGCTCACCAATTTAAATCGGGTCATCAAGTTCACAACGATCAATTCTTTTATCCGAAACAGCCGCCGAAACACAACAATCAACAAAGTCACAAGTGCGCTCGAAGCCGCAACATCAACGTTTGGCAAATCCATGTACTGCCCATCATTTCCATGGTGGCTGAACGATCGCAGCGCCAGAGTTCCCTCTAGTAAATATTGTAGAAAACTCTATCGACCAGACCAACGGACCTATGGTGGTGATGCGTGGGTGACGTGCTGATCACGTACAGCTTGTATGGTGATGTGCGGCACTGATTTATTTGAGGCGTCTGGTGGAATAATCACAGCAGGCAAGCGCTTCTAGCCAGCTGCGACGAAAGCTGCGCAGTGAGCGACGAAAACTAGGCATTCTATCCAAACAACTGTTACTTTCATTAATAAATGCATAAGCTGCTCTCGCGCAGAAAACGAGAGATGTCGTTTCGTAGGCAAGTGCAGTATATATGCAAAATATAACAGCACGAAGGACGAGTGCTGACTACCAACAGATTTATTTGATGAAAGTGCTTTCTTTATAGTATCACATGTCACCACTACAACACGCCCCCCTCACGAAACGAGTAATAGCACTATCATGAACGTTATATCATACAAAACCTGAATCAACGCACAGTTAACCACCGGAAACAGCACCCACAAATTATACCGACGCGCATGGCAATTGTCGAAACACGCTTTAAGATACATTATCACAGTTTAACATGTAAGTGCACACATCTTGCTAGAACACCGTGTTGCGCATGCTCCTCCCAATCAGCACAGCTAGAAAGCAAGATGTTCCAATGACTAAAACCCACAAAGGAAAAAACCCATAAAGAAAAAGCCAACGGCTGAAAACGTGGCAGCTGGAAAAGACGATAAACCCCCAACAACCGCAAGAACGAGAGTGCTCTGTCATACAGAATGATCAACAGATGAAACCCAGCCCTGTCTAATTAAACTTAAAGGTTGCTCATACATGGTCTTCCAAAAAGCTTCCCAGACAAAGTCTCAGTGCAGTATTGGCGGCGAGGTGTTCCGGAGTCGCCCTCGATCGAACGCGCCTCGATTGCGTGCTAGGTAGGATACCGCCGGCGCGCTCCCCATAGGTTTTGCTGTCGGCGCTCTACAGAAACACCTCGGGAAGCCCTCCAGGGCATTTCCGTAAATACTTTCGAAAGAAACTGTGCTCTTTACTGTCAAATAATTATTTTCGACGAACTGAAAGCACAAGATTGTCTACAGTCTCTGTTTCTTTGCAGAAAACCGAGCACCCGCTTCACGCAGTCACCGCATTGGGGACCCCTGAACCGGCTTCTTGCGGGAAAGGTAGTCACTCGCTGAATGCAAACTATGTGAAATATTTCGTATAACCATACAGGAAGGTCAGCCAGCTCCGCTCTTTCTTCAGCCTTGGCACCACTAGCGCGAACCTGTCTTTTTTTTTGCTGGTTAAACAAGACAAATACCTACATTTTGTTGTAAGGAGGCGGTTTTAATGTAGCAGGTAAACGCAGAAAGAACTACTGCAGCAACCCTCAGATTGGGACCACGCTGCCCAGGCCGTTAACAAATGTAATAAATCAGCAATCATGGTGACGGTTGCCTAACATAAGTTCTGGCGGTTGGTTGTGTAACGTCCCGCTGCGATTGCAGTGCTGGCTCTATACCAAGCGTTGCTCGTCCACGCAGGACCGACTAAACGTGCGTAATGCTCGCTGACGGTATTTGCAGTATAAATAAATAATAATGCCTTCATCACGTTGCCATGGCGTCTAATTCGCTTCGGCGAAATTGACGTCCTCGCTGGAACGTGAGTGCCGAAGTTATGTCGAACAATAAACAATCTATTTGCCGCCGTCGTAATCGACGTATCTGATAAACCAAGATATGCACGAACTACTCAATTTACACATTGTCGCCCATCCCCGTCGTAAAACTTCGCTGAAAGCGAGAAAATGTGGCATAGAGAGCTACTCGTGACTACTTGCCATGTAATCTATGGCCACAATGCCTGGGATCTGCAGGAATTTACCTCGCCCATTCAAGGCAAGATCTCCAATAAGCTCTAAGCGAAGCTTCTTAGCTATTTCGAAGAGTTATTCTGCACACTATACATTACGTGGTGAGCTAGGCCACATTAAGCGCATCTGGGAACCTCTTCACAGCATTGACAGCTATGCTACTTTACGACCGGAAGCAACGCGGGGTATTGTGAAAATGCGGAGGCACCTTGAGATTGTGGTGGCACGCATGGACACCAGCTGGCAGAAATGTTGATCGAAGTTCCAGAATGGCATTGTCATTTCGTGGTCTTTACATTTAGTTTTAGCTGTTCTTTTTTCACGATGCTTGAGCACCATGTTTTCTCAAACGTTCTTCCATTTACGTGTTCTAATGCTCCAGACGTCAATGGCACAAAATTGCTTATTTGACCCGTTGAACGATCGATCATCACACTCCAAGAGTTAATGTCCTTCTTCCGGGTTTCCTTTTCTAACAACGTCAGCAAAAGTTGTTTTCGCATTCGCAGCTCATTCGTACGCGCTGGGTCAATGTCTTGCCTAAAGTGCATGACAGACGCACTCAAAATTTTTCTGACTGTTTTTATGAATCACAAAGGACCTCGTGAAAACAACCTCACTCTGCCTTGGAAATATTTTTTGCCCTTTAGATCTTCTCCCCTTTTAAGGCTATTTCTTGTTCGGTGAAAACTGTATTAGGCTCGTATTGCAGTGAGTTCAGCAAATGGTGTGTTGAATAAGCTGAGGAAGAATTTTGATGCTACGTATAACACTACCCCGTCACTTAAATACAAAAGCGTGGCATAGAGCTTAATATTGTGGGACAGAATAAACGTGTGTAACTGCAGGTGCTCATGTGCTAGGGCTTATGATGCGGTGTATTTGTTGAACGAAAGTTATATTTCCTTTTTTCTCTTTGTACTGTTCTATCAAGCTTTGAATATGCTGTAGAATATGCTGAAGGAGAAGCGTTTCGTATATTACGTCCCACGAAGCTTGTGTATCAAGTGCAACATTCTTTGTTTTCAGTTTTTGTTTCTCTGTTTTTTTCCAGTTTGTTTCGAGCTTTTCGTAGTGTATCAATGGTGAGTAGTATTTCGAAGTTTGTATAAGCACTTATTTTCACAGTTCTGAGTGTGAACGTCCCATTATTTCTATTTTATAGCGTTTGCCACATTGGTTGTTTTCTTGCTGCCTCAAAAACGCCAGGCCTGCGCTGAAACCGCAGCAGTCACAGCGAAAGCTGGAAGAGCGGCGTTTCTATAGCCCGTTGTAAGCTCTCTTGGGGCAACAATACAAGTAGACTAGAAAGGTACCCACTACGCCATAAATCACACTTTTTGTGAAGTTGGGAAGCACCTACTAAGCCATTATTCGTCATTCAGCGGAGAAGAGAGGCACCAGCTACACGTCTGTAAGGCATTATGTGCACTTTGTTGACGCGACGACTGATGACGATGAAGGATTATGACTCAGCCGTTTGTAATGGGTTGGAAGCTTTAAACGGCCCACCGGTTTTGTAATTTGCATTGGGTGACGCCTGGTCGCTATTTCCCTCTCCCGTCATGCTGTAAAACATACATTGACGTGGGAGAGAGACGGTGGGGGGCGAAGAACTTTACAGAGACTTCGAGGAAATGCATCATGCGCTTATGGACTTACTTGGCCACCAATACAAGTGCATTTGCGAGGAACCCACTACGCTATAAATCATTGTAATTTTACTGTGACCCCGAGGAAATGGATCATGCGCTTATGGACTTCCTTGGCCACCAATACAAGTGCACTTGTGAGGAACCCACTACGCTATAAATCATTGTAATTTTACTGAGACCCCGAGGAAATGGATCATGCGCTTATGGCCTTCCTTGGCAACCAATACAAGTGCACTTGCGAGGAACCCACTACGCTCTAATTCAGTGCAATTTTACTGAGACCCCGAGGAAACGGATCATGCGCTTATAGGCTTCCTTGGCAACCAATACAAGTGCACTTGCGAGGAACTCACTACGCTATAAATCGTTGTAATTTTACTGAGACCCCGATGAAATGGATCATGCGCTTATGGGCTTACTTGGCAACCAATACAAGTGCGCTTGCGAGGAAATCACTACGTTATAAATCATTCTAATTTTTGAGAACTAGGGCAGCAGGCACTGTGCCATTTTTCGTCATTCTACGGAGAGCCGTGGTACCTGCTAAACACATGTAAGACATTATGCCCACTTTGTTGATGCTGTGACTGACGACGATGAAGAATTATGGCAGAGCCTTTTGTAATGGGTTCGAAGCATTCAACAACCTACTCGTTGCTCAATTCGAATTGTGTGACGCCTGGTTACAGAATTCGCGTTGTGCGACGCTTGGTGCTTATGTTACTCTTCTACCACGCTATATTGCATCTGCTAATGTGGTTCCTTCCCGACATGAATCCTGTATAGGACATTTTTGCGAAGCAGTTTCAAGCACCGGCATGGCTCAGAGGTTGAATACTGGGCTCACACGCAGAGGGCCCAGGTTCGAACCTCGTTCCTTCCTGGAATTTTTTCTTATCTCGTTTTTTTTCTTATTTCGAGCGATACTGGTTACGGGCACTCGCGGCGGCGGCGAACAACTACGGCGCCAAAAACGGCCGGTGATATGATCTCATAACAGCTTTCGCTGTAAAATGGGGCCATGTACCACGCCAAGCCTTGCTGCCTTTAGTTTATCGTCCTCAACGGTTGTACGTATTTTGAAATAACACTGATCATGCTGACCGTGAAATAATAAGAAATCACAGCTTCGCCGCGGGGTACTTCAATGAATGGAATAGCAAGAAATTGAAATGTTATACGAAGTTGATGATGACTGCAGACGGGCGGCGACAAGAGGTAGGAGATAAGAGAATGAAGGAGAAGGACAGCACGAGCAGTAGAATGAAAGGTGGAGTGTTTGGTTTAGGGCTCGGGTCTTTATTACGCGACATTCTTTCTCGTGTCATAATCCCCCGGTCATCGTTCTTCCAAGGCTTCTAGTTTCAATGCAATCAGTAGAGTGGCTGCGCAAGGAACGTGGCATCGTCAGGGTCAGCGTTACGACACCAATTACGCTCCTGATATACGAACTGCAGGCTTCCGTTCCCGATGCCACTCAAATGGACTGTCATGTTGCCCACCTTATTCGAAAGAACGTGGAGCTCGTCGACTTCAATAAGGAAATCATCAACGCTAATGGCGACGAGGCTTAGGAAGGAGTCAAAGGCGCAGGAAAGACGAGCGAAAGGTGTCTTACGCCGTGTCCCCGAGTCCGACTTTTATAGCAGCAGCAATATAGGAGATGAAAATGTACAGCGCCATCTTTCGACAAGCCCATAAGCTCGATTTGCCAGGTTTTGTTGGGCGCGCAAACGAAGCCACTCGCATATTTTAGGTGCTAGTTGGTGGTTTTGTGCCTTCGTTCTGCCATGACTTCCGAATTCTTCGTGCGCTGTTCAGGGAAACGAGGGAGCAGTGGCAATGCTGGGAACAAGGTAACACAAATTTTAGTCGATAATTATCAGTTACCTGAACGAAGAAAACGATAGTACGGGTGCTAACTTGTTTCGTCAACAACATCTGCAATGTTTTTTGGTTCGGAAATGCCCCCGCGCGCAAAAAGGCTGTTGTACCTCAGTTTTGTTGCTCGCTTGCGAAATGGGCTTTAGGCACAGGAACGTGTGCGAAGCCGTTGCGATTTTTGATTTTTCGGGAAAGAAAAAGAATAGAATGTTAAGTTTATGTACAATTTCACTGTTTCAACCTACTGGCTTCTTAATTTTTTGTTTGTTCTTTTTGAAAATCTGGATTGTACCAGTGAATTTATTTTTAAACCATCCATTCCTAAACATATTCGGATTGTAAAACAATTTTATTTCTAAAATAAGGTACCACCCATTTCATGGCCGATCCCCCGCGGCGGGTTGCTCCAAGTAGCTGAGGATCAACCAACCAACCAACATACGCTAGACCTGCAGAACAAAATCTTGGAGGACGGCTGAGCTTTCCTTTCAAGAGTATAACGGGACAGCGTAATCGGACCCCGTGCACGTCGCCTTCTCAAATGCTAGCCTAGCTTCGGCTCTCAGTGCATGCCTCAACCGTGCCTCAAGGTAACGAACGTCTGTGCGCGTAACATTGGCCGTTTCAAACAATCCTCGAAGGCCTACTGCAAGTACAGTTGCGCAGTGCCCACTACGGCAAAATTCTTGCTTTTGCGAATCTGCGAAGGGCCCACTACGCGTACGTAAAGCAAACACGCGAACCTACGCAGCTGCTGACTTTGTTGATGCTTTCGGTTATGATCACAAATAAATATGTCTCAGCGCTTTGTAATGGGTGGGTCTTTAAAACACCTACTCGTTGCGCAATTCAAATGCTCTGACGCCTGGCACAAGTGTACGCTTCTGCCTCCTAATACTGCGTTAAGGAGGAATTCTGCATGCGCTTTTCCAAGCACTTTCGAGCAATCTCGTAGTTCTGTGGTGGAACACCTGCTTGCCACGCAGACGACCTAGGTTCGATTCGCACTCGAAGCGAATATTTTTTATTATTTTATTTTATTTGCGTCTTTCTCAAATGTTCGGTCATGGACGAAACTCATTTTTCGGTCACAACCAACGACGCCGACACCGACGTCAACGCCAACTCCGGAATTTCTGAGAAACGAGCTCTTTAACGTTGTCGCGTAAATATTTCGATATATGTATTTTAAAGGAGATGGCCGACGTCGCACCCACGCGAGAAAGCATGATTGGTCAATATTAGCTTTCGGTGTTGCAGATGGACGAAAGCAATGATTTGCGCATATAAACGTTTGTAAACTCTGTCGTAGCCGCTGCTGCGCGCCTCCGCGGAAATCAGTGCCGCCACACGAGACTCGATGGGCGTTAAGATCCCTGCAGGCATCTCTTTGCAAGCTTCGCAGGAAGTGTGCCCCGAAGTGCATATTCGGCATGCCTTGTCTGCCCTTCGCTTTACACCTCCTTATTCCTTCCTTTTATTTTCCTTTGTTTTCTTTGGCCAGTGTGCACTGCCGAACACGGAGCTAAGAGTTAGAGAGCCGTAGAGTAGATGGAGCTCTTTGTTCGGTATATCATCGCACTCATATTTCCGCTGATCGCAGGCCCTCGTATGCCGAACGCAATAGCGCATGGTAATGCAACGCTGCGAAAGTAAAGAGTACTCCTTTTTAAAAATATACGCGAATGAACGCACACGTATAGCATTAACAAAACCAGAAATAAAATACTAAATCCGCACGATCGATTACGACCACAAGACATTAAAAACAACCAGTGTGCTGTAAAAAAAGCATTACTCGGGCACTCCCTTTGCATACAGTTGAAACGCGCGATCAGTATTTCCGTATTCATGTACATCTACATGCCTTGTTGTTTCAAAAAAAGCTAGACAATCTCTATTTCTAAGGTGTATAGATACATGTGGTTGTAGAAATGAGCCGAGGAACGGAGCACAGCGTTGCACAGGTCGCACAGAAACAACGTGGTGTCTATGTCGGACGAGTGTTTATGACGCGCGTATATAATCGCAGTGGGAAATATGTACAATAGAGATGTTCATTCTAAAGACAATGGACAATGGAGATGTTCAATCTAAAAAAGATTGGCCATCTATCTGCGTGCTTCGCTGCAAATGTCGTCGAAAGGCGATAGTCTTCTGCCATTTATGTTTTGCCTTGCCCCAGACAGCGCCTATATTGAATCGGCCGCATCCGGCTGGCATTGATAAAATATAGGAGGCGCTGCGTGACATATGGACGCCACCTGACAGTGGCGTCGGGAAACATGAGCTTGTGCAGAACACAGGGCCACTGCCAGGTGGCAGCACCATATCGTCGGCAGAAAGCTTTTTCGGGCATTGCGTCGCATTTTCAGCACACCCTAAGAAACACTAGGGTCTCTAGAATTACGTATCTATGTATTGTCTAGTAAAGTAACAAACCACCAAATGCTTACTTATTGATTTTGCGCGTCAAATATGCGTAATATTTGCATTGTCATCGACAATGTTCACAAGTATGAACGCAGCTACCAGTTCAAGACGGCAGGGCGTTCAGCAAGTGCTTAAACTTTGGCCGGGTGGCTGAATCGTGTGACAGGCATACATAAAGACAGACAGACCAAAATTTCTGCGTTCAAGTGTCCCAAGAACTACTATCGTCTTTAAAAACAATGACAATCAAGATTGATCACAGTGGAAGGTTACCTTAGACGTTTGGCAGTCACACCCCCTCTTCAACGAACACTTTTTTTGAACGCCTACCTGAGATCGGAAGCGCGCCTCTAAAGAACAGTAGTTCAGGTTTGCGAAGCGGTGCGCCTATTGCAACTGTCCTCCGGATGAGTCTTTAAGCGCGCAGGACTGTGATATTGTGTTCTCGTCGATTTGTGCCAGCACAGTGAGGTCCTCTGACCAACTGCAAGCTTCCGTTCCCGATGCCAGTGAAGTGGACTATCACGTGCCTACCTTATTCAAGAACCTGGAGCTCGTCGACTTCAATAAGGAAATCTTCGACGCTACTGACGACGAGGCTTACGAGGAGTTACGACGGTTCAAAGGTGTCTTACGCCGTTTTTATTGCGATAGCAATCATACGGACACTTTACACGGATTTATGCCGTTGCCGTCATGCTCCGTATAAAGTCCAAATCGATAACATCGACACCGAGAGAGGAAACGCCCCGAACGAGCGTGAATCGGCGTCGCTAGGGTGGTTGGGGGGCTGCGTCGCCCGAGCAGCAGTTCCGAATTTTCATCACAAAAGCGCGGTCGCGAGCGCTATCTCGACAGTCATCACTAAACGTATGTGCACGTGGTGTGCTCTCACCGCTTTATTTGCGTCGAGACGACAGACAGCAGAAAAACCGCCTTTCCCTGGTACGGCCCCGTTCTCTTTAACCAGTGTTTTGCGCAAATACGCAAGATATAATCCAAAAGAGTTAGCTGCCAGCCACACTTCGTATACCATTCCAATTTGTTGTTATCGCATTCATTGATTCGCCCTGGTGGTAAACTACGATATTTCCTTCGAGAGCTTGCGAACAAAACGGCGACAACGAGTACGTCAAGGTCGTAGGCTACTTTACGGAACGCCGACGCCGGTGGTGCCAGCAACTCAGCAAACGAGCTCAATGACTCCTCACTTCAGAGATAACTCCCGGTCAAAGAAGCGTAACTCGTCATTTCAAAGTGGTCCTGGGAAAATTGCAGACTCCTACTTTTCTGGCGTGCTTCGCGATCGGCAGTTCTTCTGGGACTACTTCAGTGTCACGACCCATCTATAGACGGAAAATTTGCAGATGTAAACTCGACTTGCTGCGCAACCAGCAGGAAAGATGTTCGCAGAAAGATGTTCGCAGACAGGAAAGGCTCTTTCCTGTCTCTCTCTTTCTTTCCTGCTGGTTGCGCAGCAAGTAGAGTTTACAAGTATGAACCCACTAGTCTGCCAAGAAGTTTGCTGCATTTGCAGATACAAAAGCTTATTTACCTGCTGTCATATTTTAGTGGTGCAGCCAAAAGAGCAATCGAAGGCGTTCGACTAAGCAACGATTATTACAGCCCAGTGATAAAGACTTTCACGGGCGATTTGGTCGACGTGACTTGCTCATCAACAAGCCCGTTGACCACCTCCTCGTAATGGTATCAGCCACGCCTTCAGCAGAGGTTGAACAACTTCGACTGCTCTACGCCAAGGTGCAGTTTTCTGCACGTCTACGTTGGGATCCGAGAGGAAAGCAGGCCAAGGCGTGCGGCGTCCGCTTCCTCCTGTTTCATACCTGAAGAAGGCATCCTACCTCCGCCACCACCAGGCGGCATGTGCTAGCGGCGTCTGCACTTGCTGCCGAGTGTGAGCGTGCCCCCTATGCAACAATAGTCTTCACGCCATCGCGAATGCA
The DNA here is from genome assembly GCF_013339695.2 of Rhipicephalus sanguineus. Classification (NCBI taxonomy): domain Eukaryota; kingdom Metazoa; phylum Arthropoda; class Arachnida; order Ixodida; family Ixodidae; genus Rhipicephalus; species Rhipicephalus sanguineus. The sequence goes on from NW_023614817.1 coordinate 102,586, forward strand.
GCGTCGTACTTTGAGCGGATTAAAAAATCACTCGTTTGCGCGGTGTTCGATGCTCCTTTGGTTGCGGCAGGAGCAATCACGTCATCGTTTATGCCCACCTTCGCGCAGCATCATATGTAGCAAATTCCATCGTCAACAGTGGAATATCTTCGGTGAGTTATTCTAATCAGCTCCACCAAACAGTAGAAACGAAGCAACCGTGGATAAATATGAGCCGTGGCACGCCGTGAGAGGCACCAGCATTTGTCCCAAGAACCCTGAGCAGAATCAATTTCAGTCCTTCTTCAGACAGGACGGGTGTGGATTGAATGCAGGTCACGTAGGGTACTTTGTACAAAGCCCCGTCGAGTAGTATGCAATTGTTGGTAGGTTTGACTCTGCGATGCCAACATCGGGACATGGCGGTAACCGTGGAGGCCGTGCAGGTACCTAAAATGTGAGTGATCAGAAGCCCATCGCTCATAAGTAGTCTTGTTGCTTTTGTGCGAAGATGAACTATCACGCTGCGGACAACTTTCATCCCTACACGTCGCAATCATATGAAATAAGACTGTTACATGGTTCCGACGTGTACTGGAAGGTAGCAACACGAAGGATTGATCACTTGACCAGGCTATGGAAACTAAGTTCGAAAGGGACCGTTCAGGGAACCATGGAACTCGCAGAAAGTTCAACACCGTACAAGCATTTTCTGTAACTCTCTCTTAAGCCACAGCCTCTTTTTATTAAAATAGAAAATAAATGAAGGAGTTGTTGCTACCGTTGCTTGGTGACGGCTACCCATTTCCACATAGTTGTTAGGATAACAAAATAAATAAAAAGATATATATATATATATATATATATATATATATATATATATATATATATATATATATATATATATTATATATATATATATATATATAATACATAGATACAGTCCTGCAAGTTCAAGAACTCAGTAGCCATCGCATACATTAGTTGTTTGGTTGGTCGAAAAACTTTATTTGGGTCCTGCAAGGCGCGCGTCAGCGCGCAGCGGGCGACTCCCACGTCGGACCTCAGACCAAGCCTGCCGGCCGCTCCACGGGCCTGCTGGACGGCCCAGAGCTGGTCAGCCAGGAGGGAGCTGCGGAGGGCCGCCTCCCATCTGGCCGGAACAGTATCGGGGTTAGTGTGCGTTGCCTTGCACTCCCAGAGCATATGCGCTAGCGTGGCTACGTCTCGCCATGCGGGGCAAGCGTCACTGGGGAATACCTCGGGATAAGTAGCGTGTAGGGAGCTCGGATTAGAGTACGTCTCCGTCTGCAGTAGTCTGAGCGTAAGGGCCTGAAGCCTATTAAGTTTGGGTGAGGAAGTGGGTACACCCTTCGCGCGAGGTAAAAATATTTCGTTATTTCATTGTTCGTGGCAGGCGCGTCCCTGTTCTCCGCAATCTCGTTGTTACCAAGCCGTTGCCCGGAACCTTAGTCCTAGGAGCAGTAGTGTCTTCAAAAACGCTGGAGCACTTTCATTGCTCTGCAGTTTATCCTAGTCGGCCATGGGCTTAGTATTTCGCTAAGGAAAACGTTCGCTCAGAGTCCAGCGTGTGAAGTTCCTGTCGAGTCGCTGTCTATGTGTGTCGTGCTTGGGACAGTCGAACAACAGATGATGCACTCCTCGTCGTCGTGGCCGCACGAACATGTTGACGATAATGCCCGATGAATCCGAAATAGAAGTGCTTTGTGTAGCCGTTCCGAGTCTTAGGCGATCTATTAGTGTGTCGATACGTCTTGGGAGCTCGCGGTCTAATTACCAATCAAGGTTAGGGTCAACAGCGTACAAGAGCGATTCCTTTGCGCTGTCTGGGAACCAGGTTTTAGGCCTTCCACTTAACTACTGTCGTGTCTCGGTGCGCAAATGGAACTTGAACTTTGACGGTCGCCTTTGGGTATCCGCCTATGCAAATTCTGGACACATGCGAATGACGTCTTCTGGTGCAGTTGGCTTACGGGATCTTCGTCGACGGCTGTGAAGGTAGCCAGCCAGCGGTCATCTTGCGTCGTTACTTGCCCATCCCAATAGAGATTCGAATGTAATTCTCGCATAGCAGGGCGGGACAGAAGAAGTTGATATTTCACTCCGTGAGGACCAGTGCTTAACAGTCGTACTCTTGCCCTGACACGTAATGAAGATCTCTGCCATTCATCAAGCAGTTGTTTCTTTCCACCCTAAGGGGTGGCACTTCTCCGGATATCATATCCGTGCACAACCACGGGACAATATTTTCGATATTCAGCTGTGGAATCACGTCTTATTAATGACAGTGATTGACACTCCACTGTCAACAACAGCTTTGACTTCCTTCCCATTGACTTGCGCGGGCACGTACACTAGCTTGCGCGGTCAGTGAGAAAATAGTTTGTTGTACTTGGGACGAGTGGTCTTCATAACTTTCTTGGATACGTTTACGTTTCTTCTTCTGCCTGGTGTTGCTTCCCGTAGGTGGGTTGGAATAGAGCAGTGTGTCTCGCCATCCACTTGATGGAAACGATTCATCGGTGGCCATTTCTGCTGCTCCAGACTGTCGATGTTGAACGAACAGCATCATAATCTGCAGTAGCTCGCCTGGCGTTTGTGGTGTTCCCAGCTGAAGATGGCGCTGCATGCATTTAGGAAGTCCCAGGTTGATGAGGCACGTAAGTGATGAGTCCGAGAGTGCAGAGTTCGCGGCATGCAGTAGCCTCCATCTGTCGAAAAAGTGGTCCGCAACCGGACCAGAGAGGTACTTCAGGTCTATTGCATGGCCCCAACTTTGAAGCTTGCTTTCATAGAATGTCGCTAGAAAACTGTGCATCCATTCCGTCCAAGGATCTCCTGCCTTTTCTGTTGCTTGTATCTTGTGACAGGTCTTTGCAATGCCTTCCAGGTTCATTACTTTATCCCGATCATGTTGCCAAAAACCCGATCGCACGCGTATTCACAGAAGTCAAGCCAGGCCTGAGCACTACTTGACAAAGGTCTATCGTAGATCTCTGGCCTAACTAGTTATATTATCACGCCTGACCCGCCATCCACCACTTCATACGCTCAAGATGCCATCACCCGTGCTCTCATCGCACGTACAGTAGCCCGCGCTCGGTTCTCGTCATCCCAGGCTCCACAAAAGTCCCTCTATGACAGTCGACATAGCGATGCCGATTTTCCTCCGGGCTCTCTCGTTCTGCTCTGGCTCCCATCTCGTCGTGTTGGCCTTTGCGAGAAGCTTCTGTCGCGATACGTTGGGCCCTACGGAGTCTTGCGCCAGGTGCCCACCTGTCACCTATGAGATTTCCCCGGCCACTAACTCATAGACTGCTACACCCGAAACTGACATCGTGCATGTTTCTCACCTGAAGCCCTACAATGGTGACACACCTTCTAACCATAACAGGCACCGGGACGGTGCTTTGCCGAACGGGGTAATGTCACGGTATGGAAAGGTCACTCTGGCACGGGCGCCGCATTGATACCGGATGGATGAAGACGACGACGACGTTGCTGCTGTGGGGCAGAGTCTGGAGCTGCCTTTGACCTGCGTTCCTGTGCACTGTGTGCAGTGTTAGCTCGACCAGTGCTTGCCGAATAAATAATCCCCGTAACAATATTGGTGCTTTCAGAGATCTGTCAGGGCCTTTCTGCATTATAATCTCCAGTAGAGGCTGTTGCCGCTTGCTGTTTCCTTCCTGTAAGTAGATTATATCTTCAAAAATATCGTTGCTTCTTAATGCGCTGTTTTTCTCAGCGAAGGCTCTCTCCTCCTTTAGGAGTATAGCTTCCTGTGGTTCCTCTTCCTTATGCAGCCAAGCAGTATGCGCGATGGCCGCTTTCAGTTCATGGTTACTGATCGCTTTCGTGGTCACTGAGTTCGTGGTCACTGATTGCTCTAGAATGGGTTCTGTGCCGCCCAACAGTCAAAGCTCGCGCGAACAGGTCTACTTTCCACCATAGACGCAGCATGCTACGCTCACAGTTTTCACATCGTCCACACGTCTTGCAGCGACGGCGACGAACATGGTTCTCAGAAAATCGGAGCTGTTCAGGCGCGTAGCACAGGATCCTGCAGTAGACTGCGCCAAAATTGTAACGACACCGAGAATCATAAAGCCAATGCGGTCGCCATGACTTTATTTCAGTCTTTCTTCCTCTCCTTTCAGAACTGTACCCTAGAGTCTTCTTTTCCGTCTTCCTTGCCTACAATACATACATAACATACATACATACATACATACATACATACATACACACACGCACACACACTCACACATCATACATACATACATACATACATACATACATACATACATACATACATACATACATACATACATACATACATACATACATACATACATACATACATACATACATACGAGGTCTGTTAGAAAAGTATCCGACCTTTGGCCGAATAAAAAACTGACATAACCTGGAGCGTTGGAAACCTAATCATTGCCTAGTTTCTACAGCGCGACTGGACGCGGACGGAGAAGGAACACGCACACACACACAGCGCTAATCATTGCCAAAGTAGTCTCCTTGGGACTGCACACACTTCTCCCAGCGGTGCTGCCATTGTTGAAAGCATTCCGAGAAGGCCACTTTCGGAATGGAGTTTAACTAAGGCGTCGCTGCAGTCATAATGTCCACTCTTGTCTGATATCGTGCTGCTTTCAATGGCCTCTTGATTTTGGGAAACAGCCAGAAGAAGCAGGGGCCATATCAGGAGAGCAAGGAGCCTGTTGAACTATATAAGTCTGGTTTTTCGCCAAAAAAGTCTGAATCAAGTGCGAAGAATGTGCACGAGCATTGTGGTGATGGATGCGCCAATTTTCTGCTGACCACAACTCCGGTCTCTTGCGCCGCACAGCATCACGTAGGCGACGGAGGACATCCCTGTGGTTCTATTTGATGATTGTTTGACCCTGTGCTGCGTATGTGGTACATCATGAGTATACTCATGGTGTACCACACCGCGGGAGTCAAAGAAAGCAGTCAGCATCACTTTGACATTGCTGCGCACTTGGCGGGCCTTTTTCGGTCTTGTTCACGTGGAATGCCTCCACTGTGACGACTGGGATTTGGTTCGGGGTCGTACCCGTACATCCAAGACTCGTCACCAGTGATTATGGTGTTCATGAAATCGGAGTCACTGTTAGTGGAATCCAGCATGTCGTGTGAGACTTCAACACGAAGTTGCTTTTGCTCCACCGTGAGCAGCTTCGGCTGAAATTCGCCGAAACTCTCTTCATGGCGAAATCTTCGGCCATAATGGAATGTGCAGAAAACGTGCTCATGCCCACCTCTTCCGCCATTTTTCGGATAGTCACACGATGGTCCCGCATCAGCACAGCATTCACTTCGGCAATGATCTGATCATTTCGGCATGTTGATGGCCGACCCGAGCGTGGTCGCTCTCCACCAATGTGCGGTCGTTTTTAAACCGGTTGTACCACGCCTTAATCTGTGTGGTGGGTGGGCGGCTTTCGTCACCGAAAGCCGTCTGAATCTTCCGAATGGTTTCCACTTTGCAGTCGCCAAGTTTTTGGCAAAATTTGATTCAGTAGCGCTTGTTCAGTCGCTCCGTCATTTCCTTGCAATGAAAAAACCGACGAGAGCACTGCACACTTCCTCACTCAAACGCTGCGTCCCAGCGACTGACGCTATTGGCAGGCGGGAAAAAATGCGCGCATGCGCACGAAGGTTCAAGGTGGGCTGGGGCAAGCGCGCTTTCTTCATATCCTACAGGTGTTTGAAAAAAATAAGGTCGGATACTTATCTAACAGACCTCATACATACATACATACATAACATCAGACATACATACATACATACATACATACATACATACATACTAATACATACATACATACATACATACATACAGTACATACACTGTATCACAAGGCGTATTGTGGGCATAATATTTTTGCTTGTAATAATTTAGCGACTGCAGCGCTGTGTGAATACTGTACCTAATAAAAAATATAAATAAAACACAACCTTGTGCTACTAAATAGTTTTTGTCTAGGTACCCTATTTACAGTTTTGTAATTTTCCTGTTTCATTGCTGGCTTCGCACTTTCAAAAACAATGAAATCTTCAAAGTTCGCGATGTCTTCTTACCTAACTCGCACTCTCCTTAACCAGTCATATATGGAGTCTTTTTGCAGTTACGGAAATACGGTACGCAATACGGTAAGGCAGTACATTAGCATTCCTCCTTTCCCACTGTTGTGCTTTGCCGCTCAACGACCGGAAAGGAGGAGCGGTACCGTGCTGACTACCGTATTTGCGTACCGTATTTCCGTACTTGCTAAAAGACTATTAGTATCGCTTTCAGAGAACGGTTATTTTTGTACAGAAATAATGAAGGCTGAAAATCGGCAGATCCCCACGTATCGTGGGAATCGATGTTATGCGAAGCATGCGCGGGATGGTGACTGTGGCTAATTTTTCTCATTGAGCGAAACGTTACGGAATGCAAACTTCAAATAACACTTGCTGGCAGGCTAGTTGGTGATGCATAGTTTCATGGGTAAAATACAGCACAACCAGACGATTAACCAAGGAAGACACGGGACAGAGTGCTGACTTCAACTACAGTTTGTTCTTGGGCGAGCTTACCTATTTATGAAAAACGATCAAAATCAGACAAAGATATCTCCCAAAATACAGATCAAGCAAACAAAAAAGCCCTAACCACAAACACGTGCGCCACTGCGTCATCTCTTCCAGAACATAAAAATTCATCCCCTACGTGCTGACAAAAATTCAAAGTTCTTTTTTGTTAATAAGAATCGAAGGAGCGCTTACGCACAACGAACCTGCCTTGTCAATTTTCCCGAGCCTCAATTATTTCGCGCGCTGTCTTATCCCGGCATCTGCGCACCACAGAAGTCTGCTCAAAGATATGTTTACAGCCACAATCCCGGCAGTGTATAGCCAAATGCCCCTGACAGCAGTCTCGTCACGTTATAGTGATGCTCCTTAAGCCTCTCATTCAGGCACCTGCCCGTCTGGCCGATATATCTTTTTCCACAGGTCAGCGGAACGGAGTAAAACCACTTCATCCACGCATTCCACAAAATTGCGAACGTGTTTTGTCGTGTACCTAGGTGCAGGTTCAGCAGCGTTTACTTGCCTTGCATATCCGAAGACACTTTTTGGGGCACGGAAATAACCCCTTGTACACCTGCGCGATTACCCACTTTTTCAGGTTGTGGGAATCATGTGGCAATATGGAATGACGTGACCAGTTCCTCGTCCCTTTCACTGGGGATTCGGCCTCGGAACACCTAGCTTTCTTAAACTTCTTCAGAGGCTTTCAGCCACTGCTGACGAGAAGAGCGTAGGACAACCGGCACTTGTGAGACTTGTACTTGGGCACCGAGACTGCTCTCTATCTATGACCACACGACTTACTCCAGTGCGCAGGATAGGGATGACTGAACGATGGCTCCCTTGCCAGTTTTGAATGAGCCATTTAAAAGGCAGTAACGGCTTCCCAGTCGCGTGGCTGAAATTCCCAGCAAACGTGTTCGTCGGCAAAAAGCACAGCTAAATCAAGAAACTTTATGCATGTTGTCAACTGGTACCTCATGCGTGACTACCAAAGAATGTAATGAGCTCTAGAGCACATGACAGGCAGAGGCCTAGGTTTTTTGGTGACATCATCTTTAGGACACTCTAGAAAAACCATTAAATCATCAACATTCGAAAGAACTTTCACGACAACAGGTGTCTTTAAGGGCGTTCACAAACACGCCTGTCAACTTTGAAAGGTAAATGTCGCTGAGCACTGGGGCGATTGAAGAACCTATACAAATCCCTTCTTTTGTAGAAGGACATATTCATTCCATTTAGCATAGGTAGACTTCAAAATAGGAAGAAAGCAATTCTAGAAAAATCTGCAGAGCGCATTCCGGTCTCATTCTGAAAGCGAAACTTCACCATAGGCTGCAATACATTCCTGTACACTTGTCATTAGGCCATCCTGTGGTATAGAATAATAAAGATCGTTATGTCAACTGAAAGGCGGATTGAGACGGGTCTGTTTAGTTACTAAGAACTGCGTCACTTCGAAATTTTTTACCCTGAGGGGTCGTCGATCGTTAGAATGGATAACTTAGCTAGTAAGAACTTGGAAACGAGCTGTCGCCAAGGTTCCCCTTTCCGAAACTATTACCCTGAAGGGCAGTCAGGTTTTATGAGTCTTAGCGGTAAGAGAGGAGAAAAACATTTTATTAAAATATATAAACCAAGCATGTGGGAGGGAAGCCTAGTGCGGGGTCCCATGGATGATCGCAGCGACGACACGGGCCCGTCCAACCAATGCCTGGCGACCTCGGGAGGCCCGTCGCAGAGGGCATCGTCCCACAGCTCTTTGGTGCGGAAGGGGCGCAGGATGACTGGAAGGGGAGGGAATAATTTTGCGGTGCACTCCACCGTGACATGGAACCCGTTGGGGAGCTGCCACAGCCCGGGCAAGAGTTCCTGCGTAGCGGTCAGGGTAGAATTATGCATGGAGAGGAGGTTGGGGAAAGTATTCGTTTGAAGTTGCGGAGTGCCACCTCTTCCTCTCGCGAGAACGACGGTGGTGGCGGGGACATGGTTGTCTAGCTCTGGTGTAGTATGTTTAATATGTCTCGGTATGTGAGTGGAGGACCCACTTGATCTGGACTCTCGGCCTCGCCATGCCGGGCAGCTCGTTGGGCAATTTCTCGAGCGACCGCGTGAGCGTGGTCATTACCCGGCAATGAGGCATGGCCAGGAGTCCAGAGCAAGTGGATACGTTGTGGGCTGGATGTGTCTATGTTTATGTTTGACGACTTGTGTAGGATGTAGTGAGCCGCCTTGGGGAATCCGCGTCCCATCAAATCTTAGCGGTAGAAACATATCTAAAGTCAACTGTTTTGTTTTTGTATGGCACGGGCGAGCTTGTCCAAGCCGAGATCATTGCAAAGTTGTTTTGCCCTGAGAGAGAGAGAGAGAGGTTTATTTGTAGAAAGGCAGAGAGGTCGGCCTGAGCGATATTATGCTCTAGCCTGCTACTCTACACCGGGGGTGGGGAAAGGGGAGAAAAAAGAATGATGGATGACGATGGTAAGTAAGAGAGGTGAGTATGTACAGTCCCGTCTAGGTGGTGCAGTGCTATAGCCGCGCATCCAGTCCAGTGGCTTGTAGGAAAGCTGCAACCGCTCTTATGACCACAGTTGTGCTGTTGGCGTCAGGCCATGGGCCCAACACAACCTCATCAGTTAATGGCCTATTATGCACTCCTTCAGTCGAGGAAATCAGTTTTTGTCGTTCGCGTGCGTATGCTGGGCAGGTACAAATATGTGCTCAAGTGTTTCTGGCACTTGACAGTGGATCACAGTTGGGACCGGTGTCACTGCGGCCGATGATATGTGCATAACGTCTTGTGAAGGCCACACCAAGACGAATTCGGTGAATCATACTTGTGTTGTGTCGTTTTAATTTACGAGGCATACAGAACCTCATTTCGGGGTCCCATTTGTGTAATCGCCGGTGTCGTCGCTCCGGTTTCGTCCAGTGCTCAAGTGTGAGGTCACGCATTACGTACCGAAGCAGGGCGTTCGTGTCTGGTCGTGAAAACGCAGTGCGCACTTCAGGGCCACTGGTCAAGGCTCCTTTAGCTTCTGCGTCTGCGTCTTCGTTTCCCATTATGCCGCAGTGGGCAGGAATCCATTGGAAGGTGACGAGGTGGCCATTTGTTGAAGCAACGTGAAGAAGCTCCATAATTTCTATGGCTAAAATATAGTATGGACCTTGTCTCATGACGCAATTAATGGTTTGCAAAGCGGGTTTCGCATCGCAGAATATTGTCCATGTACGAGGTTGCTATCCAGAAATGAATCTTATTGCCTCCCGGATAGCAACAAGCTCTGCGGCAGTTGATGTGGTCTTGTGGTCTATTTTGTGCCGTCGAGCTATACCATTGTGGGATGACAAAGGCTGCAGCAGAGGTACATAGCGTGGTAGATCCATCGGTGTACACGTGCATGGTGCCGCCGTACGCTGTATAAATGTGATGTAGGGTCAGTTGTTTGAGGCCAATTGGCGAAACTAGGGACTTCTTCGTAATCCCAGGAATCACAAGGCTAACAGGCGGTTTAGGCAGGACCCACGCGGTGTTCCAGGAAATCTCGGGGAAGAAACCTTGATGGTAGAACGTTTTTGTGCCGTGATATTGCTCTTGAAAAGCTGCAGTTTGGGTGGGTGGCACGGAGTGCTGATAGCGGGTGCTGCCTGTGTCGGGTCAAGAGGCGAAGATGCACTCGAAGTGGCTCGCAGCGCATGTATACACTGATGGGACAAGCCCGAGCTTCCGCGATGGTTCCATTCGTTGACGTGCAGCGTGGTAGGCCAAGCATGTTCGCAATCCTTGAGCTTGAATATCTCTAGCGTGTCACACAGCTCGGTCTCATGTTTGAGAGCACCGGCATGCTATACCGTATATATCCTACAAACAGCGCTTTGTAGAGTTGAAGAAGTGACGATTCTGATGGGCCCCATCTTGCTCCTGCCACAGTCCGAAGAACGAGAGAAAAAACTTTTCAATTTTGATTTCAGTGCTGCGACGTGTCTCGACCACATAGATCCCTGTCTATGATTACCCCAAGGAACTTGTGGTGCGTTACAGTAGGTATCGCCGTTCCATTAATAGTTTATAGGGTATCTTGACATATCTTTGCGCGTGAATGCAAGCACTGCGCATTTGTCAATGGAAAGAGTGAGACCTGCGCCGTAGATATTTAGCTGTTAACGTCACTGCACGTTGAAGTCGAGCACGCAATTGCGGACGAGTAGCTCCGGACGCCCATATGCATATGTCATCCGCATATGCGCTGACTTTTAACCGTGCTGGGAAGTTCTGCTGCCAGTCCAATCATAGTAACGTTGAACAGAATTGGGCTGAGAACTCCCCTTGGGGAACACCACAGTGGAATAGTATGTCGATCATGTCTCCGTCGCTTGTCGTCATGTAAATGGTACGGTCACTAAGGTAACTTACGATCCAGGCTTACAGTCGTCCGCCGACGTCTAAATCTTCCAGTGCGTCAAGGATCGCATAATGCAGCACATTATCGTAGGCGCCCTTAATGTCTAGGAAGACGGCCGCTACTAGTCTGCGTCGGTTTCTTTCCTCTTCAACATTGAGGATCAGTCGACCACACCGTCGACTGCAGATCGTCCTCTTCTAAAGCCGTTCATAAATGCAGGAAAGCAATTATTCCTTTCTAGAAGCCACTCTAGATCTTGACAGCACCATCCTTTCCATTACTTTCCCGACGCAGCTGGCTAAGGCGATCGGTCTGTAGGAGGAAAGGGCATGAGGACACTTCCCTGGTTTGAGCAACGCAATAATGCGACTGCATTTCCATTTAGCTGGGACATGTCCCGACTCCCACGAGTTGTTATAGTGGGAGAGCAGGATATGTCGTGCTTCTGTACCAAGATGGCGGAGTGCAGCGTACGTGATTCCGTCAGGTCCTGGTGCCGATGAGCGTCGGGAAACAGAAATGGCAGCGTCAAGCTCATGCATTGTGAAAGGCACATCGAGGCGCTCATCAGACGATGGGGGCTATGGTGGTAAGAGTCTCAATCACAGCATCAGTGGTGGCCGCGATAAGGCTGCAGTAGTCTCCGGCTATGTCAATTGCTCCCCGACCTTGATGTAGAGCCACGGCTCGGAATGGTTGACTTTGTTGGGGAATTGTCTGCAAACTTCGTACCACCCGCCAGATCTTAGATAGAGGTTGCCTTGGGTCGAGAGATCCGCAGAATGTCCTCCACCGCTGCCTGTCAATCTTGTCGAGATGCCGAAGAGACGTGTCGTTGGCTCGGCGACAGGCGGAGAGGTCTGACGGGGATTTCGTTCTTCTGTGTCGCGTTCCGCGCGTGCGACGGATTGCACGAAGGTCCTCGTAATTGGGGAGTCGATTGCTGATCTCTGCATCGGTAGGGTTAACCTGTCTGGTTGTGTCACGCAGAGAACAGCAATGATATCCTCTATTTCGGATGATACAGTCGTGTGCTGACAGCCCGTCTTGCAGATGCCTGGAACAAGGTCCAGTCGTTTGACGGATGTAGCGTGAAGCTGAGGCGGCGAAACCACCATAAACTGAACATAGGGGTGGGAGGTGATCGCTACCACGATCTCCACATCCGTGCACACATGCAGAGAGACAGAAGCCTCCTGGATACAAGGTAAGGTCGAGGCATCTGCTATAGAACTACCGCGAATAAATGTAGGGTGACCCTCGTTGAGTACGCTTAGAACATAAGTGCACATAAAGTTCGCAAGTCTCTTCCACGGCAATTCATCGCAGTGCTACCCCAGAGGGGATGATGTGCATTGAAGTCACCAATCACAATGTGTGGACTTTGTGCGGCTTGCAGCACGGTCTTCAGGTGGAGCAGTCGATCTTCGCGCTTGGGTGGATGTATCCTCCTATTACTGAGAACGTCCGCCTTTTATGTGTTATAGTCAGGCTGACGTAATCGTTGTTAGTGTGCGGCACGATGTCGTGTCTTAAGTACGTCAGATCCGGTCGTATACAAATTAGTACTTTACTTGTACGTTGCTCGCTGCGAGACCACATTTGGACATACCCAGAGATGCGAAAAGTACGAATCCATGTTTGGCTCGCAAACAACAATAACTGGAAATTGGTATTTAAAAACCCATTGTCTGAATCCGACAAACGGCCACGTAGAACCTCGAGCATTCCATTGCATAACAAGCGGACTGCCGCAGCGTTCTTCGAACATCAGCGCCATGTTCGCTTATTGAAGAACCACTAGAAGTGGCTCCAAAACTTCGAGTAGCTGGACAGCAGCCTTAGCAGCGGGTGTGTTTAGGCCGCCAAGAATCTTCCGCATTGAACCCATCAAATTTTTAACATAGACTTGACGTCTGCATTATCCATCTTTTCATTGTCTTCATTGGTGCAGTAGCACTATACGACAAGGGCGTACATGCCGGCCTCGTGATGGTAGCGAAGGCCACTGAAGTTCTGACGTATTCAGAGCCAATGACTGCTTGCCTTGCGCTTGCGTAGACTGTGAAGGTGCTGAATCTTGTGTACCATCCTTTCTGGCCGGCAAAAGCAGGCGAGGAGGTGGTGAAGGCTTGGCTTTGGGTGTTGAACCTTCTACGCGATGAACACTGCTGCTTCGCTTGCGTCGGAGTCGTGAACGATGTCTACTGCGTCGCACAGCCCTTGCAGCTTCTCTGTGTGTGGAGCGGTCTCGAACCATCTTCTTCATAATACTTATTTCATTCCTCATTTGGGACATTCCTTCGACGTTGCGTCGTGGCGCCCACGAGCAGTTTGGACATTTCGCAGCGGCGTTGCAGTTATCACCATCATGAAGTCCACCGCATGCTTGCAGGTTACTGCACCCTTGCAAACGCACTGACGTGCCCAAATTTCAGGCATTTATGACACTGCAGAGGCCTAGGCACGTAAGGCGCACCGAATGCCTCACGTACCCGACCTTTACATGTGTAAGGCAATGTCTCCGACTGCAACACTATTTTACACATCGGACCGCCCGAAGCGATGAAAACCAACAATGGGAGACGACGATGACAGCATTTCTCAAGGCTAGAGTCTGTTATGTCTTCGTCCACGTCGTAGATAACTCCTGTGGTCGTTTCCTTGTCGTATGCGGAGAATGCGCGAACCGGAATGTTTCCCGCTGAACATCCGCTTTCAGTGTGTCCAATATACTCTTCGTAGTGACCTCCACAGACAGGATGTTCTTTCGAGCATTTATGCGTATTTCTGCAACTTGACCAGGGGCGACAAGCTCAAAGTACTCCGACAGGCTCTGCCTGTTCAGCGAGTTCAAGATGTCTGTCGTCGATGTGGGCACATACGAGATCGTGTATGACCGCACGCTACTCGCCTGTTTCGGTGCTTGTCGACCAGTCGGCGATGTCCTTCTGATTTTCCTCTTCAGGCGGCGGCTTGATACGACGGTGAAGTCGCTGTCCGAGGTCATATCGTCAGTGGAAGAGCCATCGGAAGTATCAATGTGGGACCACGCTGGGGCCGAAGTTGTCACTCGCGTCGGAGGCGCAATGATGTGGTCGTCCGGGGCCCAGTTGCTGGATGGGGTTTTGGTCCCCATTCTAAGGGACAACGTCCCTCAGAGTTCTTGTCGTTGAATGTGAGGGTCACGGCAGAATAGTTAGAAAAACTCACAGAGATCGAAGCTGAAGCTGTTCCCTGTGATCACTTCTTCTTCTTCCTTCTGCCCTGTTTTTACCTTTGTTAGGTTTACACTGTTGGGCTTGTCGAAAATTAAAGAGCTTCAAGGCCTCTTCGAACTAACCTCGCCTTTAGTCCAAAATAGTAACGCCACCTTCTTATCTGTGGCCAAGACAGCTAACTTGTCTCCCTTTAGGTACGCTACGGTGCTTCTGACTGGAATTTTTTCACGCGACCTATTGTATCTTAGCAGAACGTCCACACCTTCCGAGATGCACGTTTCGGTTTCTGAATCAGGCGCACGAGCCGAAACTTGCCTCACCATGGCTAGAAGTTCAGCCGGAGAGTTCAGCCGTTGCTCAGAACCCTCTTTGACGACATCGGGTACCGGCACGTCACCTAGCACATGAACCCGGTTCCCTTGAGTAGAAGTCTTTGTCGGAACACGCTGCCGAAGTAGCGGCAGGCTAGCTGATGCATAGTCTTGGGTAAAATACAGCACAAACCAGACGATTAACACAAGGAAGACACGGAACAGAGTGCTGACTTCAACTAACACTTTATTCTTGGGCGAGCTTACCTATTTATGAAAAACGATCAAAATCAGACAAGATATCTCCCAAAAATAACAGATCAAGAAAACAAAAAAGCCCTTACCACAAACACGTGCGCGACTGCGTCATCTCTTCCAGAACATAAAAATTCAACCCCTACGTGCTGACAAAAATTCAAGTTCTTTTTTTTTGTTAATAAGAGCGAAGGAGCGCTTACGCACAACGAACCTGCCTTGTCAATTTCCCGAGCCTCATTATTTCGCGCGCTGTCTTATCCCGGCATCTGCGCACCACAGAAGTCTGCTCAAAGATATGTTTACAGCCACAATCCCGGCAGTGTATAGCCAAATGCCCTGACAGCAGTCTCGTCACGTTATAGTGATGCTCCTTAAGCCTCTCATTCAGGCACCTGCCCGTCTGGCCGATATATCTTTTTCCACAGGTCAGCGGAACGGAGTAAACCACTTCATCCACGCATTCCACAAATTGCGAACGGTGTTTTGTCGTGTACCTAGGTGCAGGTTCAGCAGCGTTTACTGCCTTGCATATCCGAGACACTTTTTGGGGCACGGAAATAACCCCTTGTACACCTGCGCGATTACCCACTTTTTTCAGGTTGTGGGAAATCATGTGGCAATAGGAATGACGGACACGTTCCTCGTCCCTTTCACTGGGGATTCGGCCTCGGAACACCTAGCTTTCCTAAACTTCTTCAGAAGGCTTTCAGCCACTGCTGACAGAAGAGGCGTAGGAAAACCGGCACTTGTGAGACGTTGTACTTGGGCACCGAGACTGCTGTCTAATCTATGAACACACGACTTACTCAGTGCGTAGGACAGGGATGACTGAACGATGGCTCTCTTGACCAGTTTTGAATGAGCCGATTTAAAAGGAAGAAACGGCTTCCCAGCGCGTGGCTGAAATTCCCACAGCACTCTGTCCCGCAGCTCTCTGTTCATTCCCGCAGCACTCTGTCCCGTGTCTTCCTTGTGTTATTCGTCTGGTTTGTGCTGTATTTTACCCATGAGTTACGGAATGATGCTAGAGAATTATGGAAGTGGTATACGCACACTCATATGTTGAAGAGTCGCATACGTATTATATAACTAGTTGTTTACAGTTGCGTAACGATGCCAACGCAACATGGGTTACCAACAGCAGACGAAGTGCTTATATTCTTCAATACTGAATAGCACTGATCCGAACAGGACAAAGAAGGAACACAGATGCCCAGGACAGGCGTTACTAGCAACTAAGCTTCATTCAGGAAAGTTTCCCTAGATATACACAGCCGTGTGGCACGCGCAGGCACACTGCGCGTACGTTACAGTCACAGTTACAGATGTTATGCTTATGCTTGTCCGTTATGACGGAGAACGCACGCACGTTTCACGAACCCGTCTGTTTGTGTGGAAGGGGTTCTTGACACTTCTTGAACAAGGTCATCACAGTGATGAGTGAGCTCCAGCAGCTGGACCATACTTGTTAATCGGATCTGTTCGTGATCACGGCTATGATGAGTCTAAGTGTAGTCTAGGGTGAGGTATAGTGCAGCTGGTGGAAATTCTGTATGCCTCTTACGATGAAATGATCTATGATGCCTCCTGTCGTGGACGTGGCAGCGAGGTGTTTTGATGCCCTCTCCACATCCAAGCTGTCTTTCACGCAGTATAAGAACCAAGCGTTGTTGGCCCTATCGGAAAACCCAGTGGCACTGTCCCAGTGCCATACCTGATTATTGGACCAGTGTGGCGCTGGATACTGGGACGCTGGCACGCTGCACGCGGCACACTGGACGCTGGCGCACTGCACACTGGGCCACCCGTTACGGGCCGAAATCGGGCTTTTAAATTGTTTCTAGAAGCAGTGGTCATACCCCGATCGTAAATAGGGCTAATACGCGAGCACCGCGACAAAAAAAAAGAGAAACCTCGAAAAAAAAAAAAGACACCGAGGGAGTCGAACCCACCACCTCGATGCAGCATACATCCTGAGTCTGACACGTTACCGCTGCACCACACCTGAAAGACGAGACACCGGCACTTTTTTCTTCATGTTATAACTACCTCCGGTAGCCAGTATTTTCATTTTTCTCGTTTACAAACGCAGATTTCAGTTTCTTCGTGTTCGCGAGAACCTAAGGGAAGGTAGTTAATTTGTTCTTTGTGTGCTGCCTAGGATCGGGACGTCTGTCTGGCCCGTTCTGCCGCAAAAAATATTAGCGTAACCGCAGATGTTGCGGCAATCGCACTGGCTCGCTAAGCAGTCAGTCATACCTACGTAAAAAACAATGTGCATCTGACCTGCACACTGAAGGCTTTAGTTTTCGTCACCCGTTTGAACACATTTTCTGCTCTTTTTGTTTACGTTCCGCGTACTATACAGCCGCAGTACAGCATCCTAGCCGAACCGGCCGTTAGGCTTAGAGCTGTACTCCGTGCGCCGCCATCGCTGTGAAGAACGTGGATATTCAATTACGAAGAGTCTAATAACCGTTAGAATGTAGTTTCGATCATACTCGGCTCAAGCGAGGCCATATTAGCACCTTCGACTACATGAATCAGAAGCTAAAAACTCCGAGATTGAGCGTTACATTGGCTCACTGTTGCCGGTGACGTGCGACTTTCAGCGGTACGAGCCCATATGGAAGGACTAGCTGTTAGCGTAGGTTGATGTTATTATCAGACTAATAATAATGTCATACTGTGTTGCGAATGACAAGTTGTTTCGATGCAGTTATATGAACTACATTTACGACACTTGATCACACACTTCAGAGAAAGCGCGCACGCGAGCGCTCGACAGATGATTGCTTCAGCGTATGCATACCTCCGTCGCTTAACTAAAACTAAAGCCAGATATGTACAGGACGCACAATAGAAATTTTCAAGATTCCGTAAGTTTTTCTTTTGACTTCTCGCGACCCAATACCAAATCTTATATGAATTCCACTTAGTGCGTCCAGTTTTTTCCAATGTGCTGCCAGTGTTCCCAGTGCGCGAGCGGACACTGTACAGCGTGGCCAGTGCCTCCCAGTGCGCTGTAAGACACTGGGCCACACTGTACACTGTTCCCAGCGTCTTCAGCGCACTGGGCGGCACTGGCCACGCTGTACAGTTTGTCCCAGTGCCTCCCAGCGCGCTGTACACTGGGGCACACTGTACAGCGTTTTCCAGTGCCACCCAGTGCGCTGAAAGGCACTGGGAGGCACTGGAAACGCTGTTTTTTCCGATAGGGGGGTCTTGATAAATCAATGTTGAAGTCACCGGTAATGATGACAGGCCTGGTTTTCAGCATATTTATTGTAGGAAACGACCCAGCTTTCTGCGTAACCCACGTGGTTCATGTTCTGGACCACGTGAACGAGTGGATGGTAGTTGCGCATCTTCTAGGAGTGTTCCGTTCTCAGCCTCCTCAGTTTCCCTGCGTCCGCCGCGGTGTGGCGGTTAAGGTGCTCGGCTGCTGACCCGAAGGTCGTGGGTTCGATCCCTGCCGCGGCGGTCGCATTTCGATGGAGGCGGAATGCTATGTCTGTGTACTGTGCGATCTCTGTGCATGTTAAACATACCCGATGGTCAAAATTTCCGGAAACCTTCGCTACGGCGTCCCTCATAATCATATTGTGGTTTTGGGACATAAAACCCCCACAGTTATTATTATCATCAATTTCCTTGCATGTCAATGTGTGTGTTCGCGGTTACTGTGTTGGTTGCGACTCTGTATCACCTGTGCCACATACCCGCATAACATTAACTCTGTTTTACGGGTATGTGCCGCACGTGACTGAAAGGGTTTCATGACGTAGGCGACAGGTATTTTAGGTTATTCATGTCATGACCAGTGAATCGTGTTCGTCATACACTGATCCCCTGCTATGCCAATTTTGGTATATTACATGTTATGGAGACGACAAGGAGAGTTCCCAGACGTAGGCGGCTAGATAGATAGATAGATACGTAGATAACGGCCAAAGTGCCTGAGGTTCGCTAAGAAATGCTTGGCATTTAAAAAGACATCCGATCCTTCCAGAGAAAATTGTGAAATCAGAGAAGATATGCAATTTGTCCCATATTTGACGATATTTTTTGTAGTGCTGCATTTCAAACCAAAATCCTCATGATGCGGCGTTTGACAGAAGAATGACAAAGTTCAATTGATGCCAGTCCGACAGTGTCTTTAGGGCGGGGTGGGGAAGAAAATTTTCGAATTTGGCCCTCACAATCCACCCTGCATTTCTGTTGCCATTCGCCGCAAAGCACCTAGTCTCCCTTGCAGCGGACACCGGGTACAGGCAGCGAAAAGATGCGAGCCCTATGTCGGCGGCTTGTCAGCTCTCGAAAGTCTTTTCCCCTTGATGTCAGGTCACAAGTAATAAATTCGCCTTACAATATGACCTCGCTTTGGGGGTCCAATGGGAAGTGTGGACGCTGGACAGCAGCTAACGGAATCGTTAGGACATTGTGCTACTGGACCGTTTGCAGAGCAAGTATACACAACAAAAGATGTGTACAATGGCCAGGATTTCTGCTGGCCTTCAATGCTTTTGCATCCCAAGTGTGCGTCTCCAATAATTATCGCATCTCAAATGAGCAACGACAATGTCAATCCTTTAGCAGTGCAATTTAGGAAATAGTTTGCTGCCTCTACGTGGGGTTTCCAAATGCGCAGTTCCTGCTTGTCTGTGCCCTTTTTTCTTTCAAAAAGAAAACCGCCCACTTCAATAAAACTGCTTCCTACGTTCCCGCTGCCATACAGAATCATATGTCGTTTTGAAAGAAAAACGTGAAGGCTACTCTATGGCACACGTTTTGCCTGCCGACTTGATGAGCTGGCATATTAATGTTAAATTAGCAGATGAAGTAACGTGATTCGCAAAGAGCTCAGGAATAGTTTCTTTGAATTTTGCATTCATTAAGTATCTAAGTGCTTTATTAGGCTCGCGCGTGCGTTTTTACGTGTGCGTGTATATACGCACTTGAAAATTTGCGGTTAGTTCGAATGCCCCAACCCCCCTACCCCTTCCTACACCAATGTGTGCATCGCCAGCGTCTACCTGTAGAAGCGCAGCATAAATTTTTACGCCCACTCTTAGGCACGGTGCTAAACCTTGTATTACACAGCAGGCATCTGAAAAACAAATGTATCGAAACAATGGCCATTTTGAAGGTTTGTCTTGTACAACACGAGGCAGGGACAGAAAATGTCTCATGAATGAGTGCAAGAGCCTCGCGTCAACACGCCTGCACTACGGGGTCATTGTCTATCACTCTGACGCCCCAAGCGCTTCGAAAATGCGGCACTCTGTACACCATCTGGGCATTCGTCGGAGCGTTTAGAACAGGAGCGTTTAGAACAAACTCTGAAGAATGCCTTCAAGTTTGGCGGGTGTATGTCACATCGTATCTCTAGCTCTACCACTTCACCTTTTCTATATGGCTTCATGACAGCGTTCAGAAAAGAAAAAAAAAGCTGAGTACGACTATTTTGCTGAAAAAAAGCGGGGGTGGTGTCTGATTCCCAGAACAGCCTAGGAGACGAAAGCTGCTAGTACTGCTCATCGCGCGCATGCGCGTGTTCTCGTTCATTTCGCGTCTGCGCTCCGCTTTACGGCACCTATCGATTCGGCGGTCGACGCTCGTGCGTTGAGGTTACAGGAAGGGGTGGCTGTACTTCCTCGTACTGTACCGCAGGCGCTCTTCTCCTGGCTTTCTTGTGGCCCTAGTTTTTTTTTACTATTTCGCACGCAGCCGTCGGCCCATCCTTTTCCGATGCTGATGTTTTGCAGTAACAAACAAGCCCATTCAGAGCAGATGCCTGCGCGATTTTGTCTCCTGTTTAGCCCATCAGTGAATTTAAAGTTACTAAGACAGTTACATAAACTCCAAGGCAATAGGGTTTGTTCCTTTGTTGAATAATGGGGCTGCCACAACCGATAATCAATTCAACGACTAACGGTACCTGGTCTAACAGTTCGTGCCTATGCAGTAACTCCTGCAAGTTAACTGTTAGTTCCCACAGATAACTTCAATGGGCTAACACTTAGTCCTCACATTACACCTTACCGCGCAACTATTAATCCCCAGAGTTGCACCTCACCAGACGAAGAGTTAGTCCACTCAAATAGCCCCTGCGGATGATCTTTTAATGCCAAGTTCAGATGACCTATCAATCGCCACGAATGGTTTTCTACAGATACTGCCCGCAAGGCTAGATATTTTTCCGCGTGGTCTTTTCCGTGGTGACCAACAGATGGTGCAGAAAAGAACAAGGGAAAAAATGTATTCCTTTCTGCGTGCTTTTCTGCTTTCACAGTCAATGCGACAACGAAAAACAAAAGTCGAACAATTAAATGTCTCATTCTCGTATATACATACGAAATTACTGCTTTCTCTCAGTGAATTCACACTGAAATGTCCAATACAGGGCAGCCGCATTGTCATATCCCGTGCAGCCCTCTTGCTGAAGCTGCTCCATCGAAACCGTTATATGACTGGCATTGCACACGCCACGGCACACACCAGACTGCATCATGTGGACAACGGCTGCGTCCTGCAAAGCAGAAAAGATTCCATATAGCCACACGTGATAGAGAACATGAAGATGCAGTCATGTGGGAAATACGGGCATGGTAAACTATATATATAAACATACGCCTAAAATATCATTTGCATACAATTTCCCCATGACGTCATACATCATCGAAGACGCATTTCGAGGTACGTAGCGCAACAGCTGAAGTGCGGCTGCCGGAGCCATCACGCCGGGGCGCCGCCAACATGCCGGCGAGTATCCTGCGAGCGGTGTGGTACAGCTCGAGCAAGCGCGCCAGCCGCCGCTGCCGCCAGCGAACTTGGAGCGAGCGGCAGTGCAGCGAGTGAAAGCGGTGCAGATGCCACGAACGGCGGCGAACTGCTTGCGAGCTACCCACGGGGAAGCCGACAATAATGACGATCAATATCCACGGAGTAGCAGAGGAGCGCAGCTAAAACGGCTACATAAAGTCCCCGCCAGCCACTGCAGTGAATTTAGATTGCGCGACCTACAGCAGAGCTCGGCCGGCCGCCACAGTGCGTTGTCAGCGAGTCACAGTGCAGCGGTGAGGCCTCTACACAATACCGCCCGCTCCCAGCTGATCACTACGGCGAACCTTCGCGTGAACGAGCGACCGGGCCCCCAACGGCAATGGCGGCCAATTTCCAGGGAGTCACAAAGCACGGCTGAGGTAAAGGCGAACTGACGCCCAAGCCAAGACGAGCTGACGCCTAGGCCAACCCTGGCGGTGCATTTCGTGCGCGGGATATACGTAAAGCACGAACGAGACCGCTTCGGCAATTGGGGTGCATTTCGCGCACGAGACAGGCATGGCAGATTAAGTATGATCACTCACTTCAGAAAGAATGCAGCGCTGATTTCTTCCCACAGTCAGAGTGAAACCACGGAATCAATCGGCCTAGTGTATTCTCCGCTGCCATTCCCAGCCGATGGCGACGCAGTGCCGTGATTAGGCTGGAGAAATGCAGCGCGGCGTGTCGATACCAGCTCAGACATCATGGGTGCGGCGAAACGTAAAAGCAGCACCACATCCTCACCGAAGCATATGTGTATATCTGAGGCGCTGTGGCATAGTTCCTACATCGTTGAACTAGTTGACGAGAGCGCGCAACCGCAGGCACGCCACCGAGAGCACAATTGGGAAGATTAAAAGCGAGGAGTACGGTTAGTTTCCTTTGCAACAGTTTGCGCACGGAACGTATCTCTACACACGGCCTGCATCTCCCCGTAGTTGCTCCTTTTAGAAACTAACAGGTTTGCACACGGCACGCATTGCTCTGTGGTTGCTCCTGCAGTAGTCTACCGTTCATAGCGCGCGACTATCGGGCTTCGTTACACCACTTACGGGTAATTTCGCCATAGAGTGTACTTGGACTCCTTGAGTGTTGTAAAGACGTTAAGGCCATCGCATTTGGAGAATAATCCTGTAGTTAGATCCCTTTATACACTGCGGGGCTCTATTTACGCTTCAGGTCAACATGTGGCCTGTTGGGAGCCATAGCATTGAGATATCGATGGCAATGTACTGACCGAACTATAGCAGCTAGCCGCATCCGTCCACGCAGAAGCTGCCTACGTATTGTCACGTGGTGAAGAAAGCGATCGCAGCCGCTCTAGATCAAGTTCTTCATTGGGCTAACTTGTGCCCAGAAAAGTAAGTACACTCACAGTGCAACGATATCAGCTCACGCAGTCGTCGTTCGTGGAATCATATGATAAGCAGTAAAGCGCATCGGCATTTATACATGTGGTATCGAAGATTCCAGCGTTATCGTTGGGGCCTGGGTGAGTTCCAGAATAAACTTATTGTTCACGTTGGGCGCACAATCTTATCGGAAGATTCGAAAGTAATCGGGAATGTTCCAAGACATTCGGGCGCGCATTGCGCAAGGCCGAAGTTATACGTGTAGCATGCTGGTTATATAAAAATAGAAAGAGGAGCGCGTGTGCCATTGCGCCCCTCTGAAAAAACGTCACAGTTTCGCCGCAAGGGCGAAGCAATGAATGCGATAGCAAGAAACTAATGCTATACGAAGGTGAGGCTCGCCAATGGATACTCTCAGTTTGAACAGCGCTCCTGTTGCAAAGGCGGCCGAAGCAGCGAAGGAAACTAGCGTGCTTCAAGTGTCGAGCTGGGACACTTGATAGTTTGCGCTCATCTTCTGTTTGTTCGCTTAGCGGCGTCCCTTGAGCTCGCGTGACTTTCCTACGCTCCGTAACGTGAGCGCGGACATCACGGTGAAAGCTCGCAACATCCCTCTTCCCCTCACCACGCGAAAACCGCGCGAGCAGACAGCGGAAGGGCAAGGTTCTCCCTTCGCAAATATAAGAAGAAGCGAGCGAGCTCGCCGACGACTTTTAAATACACCCGTCGCGCTCCTCGTGCCATTCGCTGGTAATGAAGAAACGCTTATAAGCGCCTGCCGTCTCTGAGTCCTGCCAGCGATAACGGGTGTGTATATAACGCTCGCCGTTAGCTGCCTGAAGGATCTGCGCTTTCTGGCGTAGTGTTAGCGCTCCGCGCTGCGGAATGAGAGGTTGCTGGTTCGATTCCGCGCTTCGGAAGCATATTTCTGAATTGTCTTTCTTTGGGACTGATATATATTGTTACGGGGATTATTTATTCGCCAAGAACTGGCCGAGCTAACACTGCACACAGTGCACAGGAACGCAGGTCGAAAGGCAGCCCCAGACCCTGTCCCACAGCAACAACGTCGTCGTCGTCGTCTTCATCCATCCGGTATCAATGCGGCGCCCGTGCCATAGTGACCTTTCCATACCCGTGACATTACCCCGGCCGGCAAAGCACCGTCCCGGTGCCTCTTATGGTTAGAAGGGCGTGTCACCGTTGTAGGGCTTCAGGCGAGAAACATGCACGATGTCAGTTCTGGGCGTAGCAGTCGATGAGTTTGTGGTCGAGGAAATCTCATACGTGACAGGTGTCACCTGGCACAAGACTCGGTAGGGCCCAACGTATCGCGACAGAAGCTTCTCGCAAAGGCCAACACGACGAGATGGGAGCCAGAGTAGAATGAGAGAGCCCGGAGGAAAATTGGCATCCCTATGTCGACTGTCATAGAGGGACTTTTGTGCAGTCTGGGATGACGAGAACCGAGCGCGGGCTACTGTACGTGCGATGAGAGCACGGGTGATGGCATCTTGAGCGTATGACGTGTGTAGATGGTGGGTCAGGCGGAAGCAGGGTGTCGAAAGGTAGTAAGGGATCACGGCCAAAGAGAAGATAAAATGGTGAGTAGCCGGCAGTTTCATGACGCGACGAGTTGTAGGCGAAGGTGACGAACGGGAGGGCAATGTCCCAATCGCTGTGGTCGTCAGAAACGTACATGGAAAGCAAGTCCGTCAGTGTCCGGTTGAGGCGTTCGGTAAGCCCGTTAGTCTGAGGGTGGTAAGAAGTCGTAGAGTTGTGTCGAGTAGCACAAGATCGAAGTAAGTCGTCAACCACACGAGACAGGAGGCAGCGACCACGATCTGTAGTAAGTGACGAGGAGCGCCATGCTGGAGAATGATGTCGTAAAGAAGGAAATCTGCAACGTCCGTCGCGCAGCTGGTCGGTAGCGCTCGAGTGATTGCATACCGAGTAGCATAATCCGTAGCTACTGCGATCCACTTATTACCTGTTGTCGAAGTTGGGAAGGGACCTAGCAAGTCCAAACCCACTCGATAAAACGGCTCGGCTGGGACTTCAATAGGTTAAAAGGCGTCCGGCGGGGAGAGTTGTAGGCTTTTTTCGGCGCTGGCACAGGTCACACGCTGCAACGTAGCGGCGAACTGAACGGTAAAGGCCCTTCCAAAATACCCGTCGTCGAGCACGGTCATAGGTTCTGGATACGCCTAAATGTCCAGAAGTTGGGGCGTCGTGAAGTTCTTGAAGGACGTCCTTGCGCAGATGACGTGGGACGACGAGTAAAAGTTCTGCGCCATCGGGATGTAAGTTGCGGCGGTACAAAAGGTTGTCTTGAAGCAAGAACGAGTTCAGTGAAGGGTCGGTATCGCCGGATTGAAGGCGGTCGAGGATGGAGAGCAGCGATGGGTCGCGGCGTTGTTCATCCGCCACCTGCAGAAAGTCAGTGATAGCTAAGATGCAGTCATCAGCTTCCACCTCGGTGGAGTTGGGTGGATCAACAGGGTGTCGTGATAAGCAGTCGGCATCGCTGTGCAACTTGCCAGATTTGTACACTACCGAGAACGTGTACTCCTGCAATCGTAATGCCCATCGGCCTAGTCTTCCTGTGGGATCCTTAAGTGTTGACAGCCAGCAGAGCGCATGATGGTCCGTGATGACTTGGAACGGGCGTCCGTATAGGTACGGACGGAACTTCGCGATAACCCAGACGAGAGCTAGGCACTCCCGCTCGGTAATGGAATAATTCCGTTCCGACGGTGACAGAAGGCGGCTAGCGTACGCTATCACACGGTTTGTGCCATTCTGTGTCTGAGCGAGTATAGCACCAATGCCATGGCCACTTGCGTCGGTGCGAAGCTCTGTTCGAGCGGCTGGGTCGAAATGAGCCAGCACAGGTGGTGATGTGAGTGCGGAAATCAGCGACGCAAAGGAATGTTCTTGGTCGTCACCCCAGGAGAAAGCCACGTTCTTTCTGAGGAGATCCGTGAGTGGCCGAGCAATTTCCGCGAAGTTGATGACAAAACGGCGGAAGTACGAGCAGAGCCCCAGAAAGCTGCGGACTTCTTGTGTGGAACGTGGAACCGGGAATTTGCGGACAGCGCGGACTTTGTCAGGGTCGGGTTGGACACCAGCAGCGTCAACAAGATGGCCAAGTAGTTTAATCTGACGGCGTCCAAAGGTGCACTTCGATCCATTAAGCTGGAGGCCAGCACAGCGAAAAACGCCAAGAATGGCCGACAGACGTGGAAGGTGGCTTTCAAAGGTGGGCGAGAAAACAATGACATCTTCGAGATAGCAAAGGCAGGTCGACCATTTAAAACCGCGTAGGAGAGAGTCCATCATGCGTTCAAAAGTTGCAGGAGCATTGCACAACCCAAAAGGCATGACCTTAAATTGGTAAAGGCCGTCGGGTGTGATGAATGCTGTCTTCTCGCGGTCGCGGTCATCGACAGAAATTTGCCAGTATCCAGAGCGAAGGTCAATTGATGAGAAATACTTGGCACCATGGAGGCAGTCGAGCGCATCATCAATTCGAGGTAGAGGATAGACGTCCTTCTTGGTGATTCGATTGAGATGGCGATAGTCGACGCAGAATCGCCAGCTGTTGTCCTTCTTTTTAACAAGCACCACGGGTGATCCCAGGGACTCGAGGAAGGCTCTATGACGTCTTTGTCGAGCATTTTCTCTACCTCCTTCTGTATAATTTGGCGCTCCGAGTGAGACACACGGTAAGGGCGTTTGTGAAGGGGACTGGCGTCGCCGGTATCGATACGGTGGGCGACGACGCGTGTGCGGCCCGGGGACGGTCGTCGATGTCAAAATGTCGAGGTAAGAAAAGAGAACACTGCGTAGTGCTTCAACTTGAGAAGGTAACAGGTCACTGGCTATCATTTTGTCCAAGAATGCCCTATTGTGCGCGGTTATGACAGGCTCGGCTACGGTCTTGGTGCCAGGGGTGAAAGCTGAAACCGTACATTGCTCCAGCGTTGAGAGTTCTGCTAAGGCAATGCCTTCAGGAAGGACTTGGGTCGACGTAGAGAAGTCTAGAATAGGGAGAAGCGTCCTGTTGTTGGCAACATATATATATATATATATATATATATATATATATATATATATATATATATATATATATACGGTGCATGATGGCGGCGACGGCGACGGCAAAATCCAGCTGAGACTGTCCATATAATTGCTATCGCAATAAAAGCATCGTGCGGTTTTTTAAGAGAACATGGACGCGAAAAAAATGGATACACAAAGAGGGGAGAATGATAAAGAAAGCAAGAAATAGAGTCCTCAGGTATGCTAACGTGTACAAAACGGCTTAATGTGCACGATGTGGACGATTTTAAATCGTGCACTGCGCTGCTGATTTCGTAATGACGTCCCGCACAGCTTCATAGTCCAGAGCGCCCAGACTTCGAAGCACCTTGCATGGCCCGAAGTATCGTCGAGGTTTTTAGCTGAGTCCGCGTGCGTGTACGGTTCTCGCTCGCTAAGGGGACAATTCGCGTCCTGGCGACGGCTAACTCGACGAACGTCTCCATTCACTTGCGGCCAGGTAGTCGGATATGTCGCGTGGCAACTTGCCACTCTGTGGACGCTGTGTCTTGATGGCGAAACCAATCTGTCCCATCTGTGGGTACTGGCAGAGGCCGTAGGTGTAGTCGGCTTCTCTGCAATGGGAGCAGAGTGGGCGGTGGTTGGGGGCACGCCAAATGTCCATTTTCCTCGGCGTGTAGCGCTGGCCGACTGGCGCGCGCTATTCCTCGTGCCGCTTAAGAGTTTGCTTAATTTCCACACGGAATATATCAGCGATTGCCTGTGCTTCAGGATGCGACTGAGGAAACAGCTTCTGCAGCTCTTCATGTTCGAAGGCTCGGACGGTTTCGCACTGGTCGTCGGAGCCTGATCTAAGGGCTTGAACCAATGCGCTGTCTGGGACCAAGCGACAACTGTATTGATGTGTCCGCATTGCAAACGTCTTCTCGATCGCTGTCGCCTAAGAGATAAATTCTTCGATTATCTGGGGTGGGTTTCCCATCAGCCCAGCGAATAGCTGTTGCTTTAATCGTAGCATAAGAAAACGGAATAAGTGGCGGAACAGTCGGGTCATCTCTTCCGCGAAGATGGTTGTGTTCTTCATTTCGGAGCTCCACCCGTGTCTCGAGCAAAGCCACGGCCTTTTCCTTGCTGTCTACGCCGGTTAAAGCACTGGGAAGCCGTTTCGGAAATTGCCCAGGTTGTCAGAGTCGACTCTCTATCCTCGAACAATTTTCAGCTGAGTCTTTGAAAGGAAAGTAAACATGTTGTAACCATAGGCGTGCGCAAGGTTCCCCATTAGGGGGGGGGGGCAAAGGTTTGTCGCAGCGCCCCTACTAAGTCAATGTATGGGGCAGATTTTGCGCCCCCCCCTTTCTTAGGTGACTAGAAGGGTCAATGTACGGGGCAGATTTTGCGCCCCCCTCTTAGGTGATTAGGGGGGGGCGCCCCTCTGCCCCCCCTGTGCGCACGCCTATGGTTGTAACTCCGTGTGGTGATCTCAGTTGCTGTAGGAAGCAATCCTCTTAATTTTTAAGACGGCTTTCTGGATCCTCAAAAGTGGTTCCTCGCAGCTTCAGTGGCTCCCTGGGCTGCTGCATCGCGAGTGTTGTGGATGACACAGTTGACTCCATCGGGTCTCTTCTCTTCGTCGTCGCGGTTCTTGTCTGATTCAGCAGGGGCCCGTACTTCGGTTGTGGTCCTTCTAGTCTGCGACTAGCTCGAATTTCTCTGATGGCGTCGGTGTCTTCCTCACAACTTCGGCTGGGTTCACGGCTTGACGAGGGCGTCCGGAACATGAACATACAGCACCTCCACAAATGTCACGTGACCGTGACACTCAACAAAGCAACGGCGGCCGGTAACGATCAAACTTTTTATAGGGCGAACTTGTGGCAAGCAAGAGAATGACACTGAAAGTGCATTCACATCAGTGAACACAGTCGTTGGTCGTCCAATAATCTGATCATCGGTAAGGCGGTTCACGTTTATACATGTGGCATCGAAGATTTCAGTGTTACCGTTGATGGCCGCGTAAGTTCAAGAATAAACGGCATTGTTTGCATTGTGCGCGCAGTCTCATAGAGAAGACTCTAAAATAATCGGACACGTTCCGGCACATTCCGGCGCTACCTGCGCAATGCAAGGGTTATATGTAACAGAAAGAGGAGCGCGTGTGGCATTATTTATGGCCGTCCTAGTTATTGACATGAACCTAATTTGCATAAAAGCTTTGAATCTACTGGCAGCGCTTGTCGGATGCCCTGGCTCACAACAAGCTTCAAATAAATAATGCAGTCGTAGGTAACTGCCACCCACTATAAAATCTAGAAGTGATGTCCTATTTTCTAGACTGAGAATAGGACAACACACAATTATCACTTTCCTGGCGATATTCCTCCGACCTGTGGTGGGTGTCGAGAAACAATGACCGTGCTTCGCACCCTAATAAAGTTCGAGAGGTGGAGCCTGCAAGAAAAAGCCCATTTTTAAGGCCTATCAGGAGCGCAACCCCCTTCATCGCACGGTATTTTGGGGGATCTGGGCCATTTTTTGATCATCACTTCGTCTTAGCGTTGGTTAAAGGGGTCAGTGCATTAGAAGTTCTTTGTGTAAGGCATTCGTAGCAGGTCCTGTACATGAGGATGTTGCTGCGACAGGCCGGTATTTTAAATGCGCGTGGCCCCGGGCTACTGGCAAACAGGGGTACTGGAAGGATACTAGTGCCCAGTATCACTGCACGCTCGTTCCAACACTCTACGCCTTCATTCTACGGTATTTAGACTCATGCCGACGTGGCTTGTCTTCATTTTGCTTACGAGACGCCGTGCTGGTAATAAAGAACTTCTCGACTGCTCATTCAAAGTACTTTCTCGTCGTGCCATCGGCGCTGCGTCCAGAGATCTTGCAGGCCCTGCATGATCACGTTACTGCTGGAACCCTCGGATTCTCGCGTATGCTCCCAAGAATTCAGGAAAAATATTATTGGCCTCGCCTCGCTGCCGATGCGTCCCACATTACGCAATTATTTGGCGAGACTGTCAGCGACGGAAGACACCGCCGACTTGACCACCCGGACTACTGCAGCCCTAGGGATGACCCCGTCGACCGCTCCAGCGAATCGACATGAACCTAATGGGGCCGCTGCCGACGTCGACTTCCGGAAATAAATGGATCCTCGTAGCTACCAACTATCTCACCCGCTATGCTTAAACAAGGGCCCTGCCTACAGGCAGTGCCGCGGAGGTAGCCAAGTTCTTTGTTCTGAACATCATCCTGTGGCATGGCGCCCCAGGGGTCCTCATCACCGGCAGAGGCAGGGCCTTTACTGCTGCCATAACTCAATTGATCACGAAATACAGCCAGAAAAGCCACAGCGGGACCACCGCCTATCATCCACAGACCAATAGCCTCACCGTCTCGATAAGGCCATGACCTACAAATTGACCATGTACGTCGGCGTCGAACACAAGACGAGGGATGCCGTCCTTCCGCACGTGACATTCACATACAACAGGGCCGTGGCAGAAACGACGCAGATGACGCCGTACATGTTAATCTACAGAAGGAGACCGGTAACAACGATTTCAGAGAAGGGAAATGCCTGCCGCACGCGCACTACGTTTTCTATTTTCATGTAGCCGGCCCGCTACACGTGTAACCACTGCCTTGCGCGCGCCGCGCAGGAATGTCGGACAGTGACAGTCACAAGAACTGTATCTAATAGTCCTGAGGAAAATGATGAATGAAGGCTTCCCCATCAAGTCGGTGGCCCCACCGAGGACGGAACAGGGAGGCGGTGGCTCTCGGCGACGGCATGGGCCCTCTGGACAACCTTTAGTTGAAGAGTGATGTTCAAACTTGGAAGAGCTTCATCCCACTTCATGTTGGAGCGTTCCGATACCGCCAACGTGAAGAGTTGGCCTTGCGGCCCGCTTCTTCGGATGCTAAATGCCTAGACCATTAATCAATGCATCCCATTTTAAAGTGCAAAAATGGCAAGCCACCAAAATCGAAGATGGCAGAAAGAGCTCGGTTTTTCCCACTTTCCGTTTTTTGTAAGGGTACGTATTACTGGGCAAGTGTTTATAACATTTTCTTTTCCTGAATCGAAGTAGGTTACACGAAGTATCATAGCACTCTCGTGACGCATCCTCATACCATTACCCAAAACATAATACGTGGTCACGTGGGCAACGTGCAAGCACAGAGACACAGGAACACTAGTTCTTATCGTTGGCCATGAAGTGACGCATGTGATCACACAATAAGATGCGGGAATCTGACACTAGCAGTGGAAGGACAACAGCCGCAGTATTACATAGAGGCACGCGGAATCTGAGCAGCTTTACGACGGTGTTACCAGGTTTATAAGCTTGTGTAGTTGGCGCAGTCCCGCAAGTTCTAGCGCATGGCAGTGAGAAACCCTGAGCAAGAGAACTTACGTTCTGCAGCATAGGCGCGCGCACAGGGGGGGGGGGGGGGGGCAGGGTGCGGCCGCCCCCCCAATCACCCAACATGGAACCCTTCTATAACCTAAGAGGAGGGGGCTCATCTGCCCCATATATACTTAGAAGGGGGGGCGCTGCGACGACCCTTTGCCCCCCCCCCCAATGGGGAATCCTGCGCACGCCTATGTTCTGCAGTGCACTCTTTGTTATCTTTCATCTCAGCAGCTAAGCGGCAGCGGCATTACTTGTGCTCTTGATTAAACCTCTAATACCGAAGAAAATGGACCTCGGGCTCCTATTAAAGTCACGGAATCGGGCACTAAAGTCACTGTAACGGGAAAAGTACCGCATTCATTTTCTCTTCACCGCTGCGCCCTTTCGGCGGCTTCGCTACACAAACGGTCCAGCTCGCTCGCCTCGCTGGTGTCTCCCGGCCGCCGACGCACGTCGCTTTGGAGGGCGATTGTTTTTGTAGCATCAGAAAAGCGTGCAGGAACAATACAACATCCCGTACCGTTTTGACACTTCATCTCAAGCGTGTCGAGGCATCGAAAAATGCCTGGGCTGCGCTTTTAGGGGCCACAACCGGCGGGAAACCGGCAAAGCTCTGTTTGTTATTCCCAGCGGAAAAAAGGATGCTAAGCGACAGGCTCTGTGGCTGCACGGTATACGGCGAGAAACATTTGATCGCATGACTGACCCCCCTTTGTGAGGTAAGCTTTTCAGTGAATATTCGCGAATGTTGTTGCGGTGAATGGTTGCATTGCCTTGCACTAGTGCAGCTTGTTTCGCGTGGTTTCCGCAAACGGTTCATGCACAATAACGTACCGGTAGCTCTTAATTATGTGTTGATTACAATTGAGCGCCTTTTGGCTCACATATAACGATCAGCGCGCCATGAAACCTGACTGCTACAGATTGGTATTGCGTGACGTGACTGCATGACGAACATAAATAACAGGTGGTAACATGAAAATAATGGCACGCATCTTATGTAAGGCATGATGTTACATGTCACCACCTGTCACTAACGTTCGTCATTCAGAAATATCTCGTCATATCAGTTTTGGTATATAAACATTTCATTAAACGACCGCGAGCGCCCCGAGGCCATGTCATGTAAATCAGGTTTTACATAACATACCTGTCATGGTTTGCGCGTTATAACCAGTAATTTGTTAGATAGATAGATAGATAGATAGATAGATAGATAGATAGATAGATAAGAGTAGATAGATAGATAGATAGATAGATGAATAGATAGATAGATAGATAGATAGATAGATATATAGATAGATAGATAGAAACTGCGCATGTGGCTGAAGTTCGCTAAGAAATGCTTCGCATTTGAAAGCACAAGCGTGTGTGCCGATGCAGTGCTCATAAAGAGGATTGACATCAGTGCCATGATCGTTCAGTTTGCTTATCAACGTCCCGTAAGTCCCAGGGAATACGGCCTAACAAAAAAATTCTGATGTTCATAGAGAATTATTTCAGGAAGTAAGATGGCCGCGTCACTAGGTTGGTGTCGAATTTGGATGACGCGTGCCACCTCAGCACGTGTACGCACAGAGGGTCAGGAAACTGGCTTTAAATAGCAAGCACTAAAATCAGTGGTCTGGAGCTGTTTTACTTAAACAATTTCCAAATCATGTCTTGATGTCTTCAAAGGAATATATTTATCTGCAGCACTTGTTTACGAAGAAAAATCGATTCCAGAGTAATTCATAGAAGATGACATGTGTTTCGAACCAACAAATCTTTTCAACTAAAGCAGACGCTTGAAGCTAAACATAGCTTGTTCAGGTGCATCTTTTGATCTTTTATATCCATGACAAACTGTCCCGACGTCGCACAAACAACTTCAAACAAGCCAAAGACGCTCTCTCCAGCGTACTTCATTTCGTATATATAGGGATGCGTCATTGTTGTTTCTTTGTCGCTTCCAGTACTTTGAGCTTGTACCTCGTCAACACTAGAATAATGCACTACAGCCAGTTCGCCATCTTGCTTCTTGCAAGCTGTGCTTTTGCCCATACAGTCAACCAAGGGGACCTATATAACGTAAGAAACTTTTTGTTGGCTAGTTTAAACATGTTTGCCGCTATACTTAATTCAGCGCTCAATTTACGAAGATAATAATGTAGTACGTAGATACGTAGAGAGCCGAGTAGCTTTCTGTCGTTGTATTTCTTTCTTTCTTATTCTCCAAAGTTTTTTGCTATTCCAAAATTAAGCTGCGCGTCAAACATCACGCTTGTGGCGAAGACCTTCCCTTTTGCGCCATTCAGTAACTTTAGAGCTTAAGAACGGAAAACTACCGAGGAGCAGGAGGATTTTTGAGGCGATCCACGAGTGCCGCGCGCTAATGAGAAACTTTAAATGCTTCACTCGTGTTTTGACAGGTGGTGAAGTCTCCTTAGTGCCATGACACTCACCGCTGCCCTTAGCACTGCTTATAATGTCACGACGACCATTAGAAACTATCCGCCGGAATGAAGCAGTGGTTATGGTGCTCGGCTGCTGATCCGAAGGGGCCGCGGCGGTGGCATTTTGATTATGGCAAAATGCTAGAAGTCCGTGTACTGTGCAATATCAGTGCACGGTAACAAGCAACAGATGTTCGAAATTTCCGCAGCCCTCCACTACGTCGTCTCTCATAACAATATCGTGGTTTTAGGACGTGAAACCGTTGATATTATTATCTTTACAAAGTTCTGTTCTCGCTCAACTTGGATATGCATCCTCTGCTTCGAAAAAGACTCATGTTTCGCGCATTTTTAGCTACCATGTGAAACCTGCTGTATACATTTTCAACAAAATTAACGTGAAGGCGTCTCATCGCTGGCCTTTTACGTCGAGAGGAAATTATGTGTAAGCTGCAGTGCGCATGAGCTTCAGATAGGCATAAATCAGTCTGCCGGCGTCAACAGGAAAGTGTTCAGAAACAAGAACCGCTTGCGTTCCAGATCTACATATAACTTTTGCCGCTGTTAGATCGTACAAATGAAAGCATCAAAATGTCGTTACAGTCGCAGTTTGTTTTCAGTACGAGATGGATGAAAATAGTCGAATGTGTCGCAATCTTGACGGACAGTCAATGTGTAATATCTATATTAGAACAGCAATAATGCTTGTTGGCTTAGCAATAAACTTTCAGAAAAAAGGGGTGTCCTCTGACTCTTCTTTGTGACTTCTGACTTGCCCCACCTATGACTCCCTTTAAAGAAACACGTGAACTCTCTTTGGAAGTCATTGTACTCTCTTCGGAGAGTCGTGTGTCCTACAAGAGATTTACTGTGTCTCGTTAAGTAGAGTCATATACGCGTACCTGGCAGGTCAGACAAAAGAAAAGAGCCAAAGGACAGATTTTCTTTTCTTCGAGTGTATGCCAAGAAATGGGCGCACTGGTATTCTTCGTACTGACTTCATACAACAAGTGGATAACAGCCGCTTGTTATCTGCGACGGCCACATTCTCATGCGATGATTGCAACCTAGTTGGAAGCTCGCTCCAAAGGCTACGCCGTGCCTGCAGTAATTGCACCGCACTTATTGTCAATGCTGCAAGAATATCAATAGGAAATCACGCTATGTGGTGCTGGTGAGCTGATTAAGCCAGTACACCATGCGAGTCTGCATTGACCCATTGAAAGCCAGAGAACCAGTCCCGCGCAGCATGTGGCATGCAGGCTACCCGCTTTGTTAAACTGTAATTGGCTACGTGCTCCTAGTGATCGTGATTCACGAGGTAAGCTTCTAACGCTCTGCAATCTGCTCACAGTGTATCTAAAATACCAAGTACGCAGCATTTGGATGTTATTTAAGGGTTGGCATGCTGAATAATGATTTACTAAAAAATGATTATCATTTTCAGTGATCACTTTTAACACGTACCTATGATTTATCAAACACGGTCGTCGTGCCGATTCCTTTCTTTTCTCCTTTCGGGTTAGCAGAGTGATCATTGGGCCCGTTCTAATGACACGGCAATGTGTCAAGGCTCCACACTTCACGCTCACGAAACGCATCCGTTTGCCTACCAGATCTGCACAACACTCGCACTTTCTTAATCTGCGCTCTAGTCACTGTATGTAGTTTGGCCATGTGTCCTGTAAATTTATTTGCACGTTTTGTAAGCATTAGCCTTCCTTCGTGTCTATGTATTCTGCTGATCTCTTCGAGCAACTGCACATTGTGAAGTATTTATTGTGTGGTCTGGGCAAGCGAGCGGCACCAACACCGACGATATTTCTGAACATCCGCTACCTCGGCGGCCACATTGCATGCTGGGAAGCGTGTTTGATTGGTCGCCAGGGACGCGGGGAACTGGACACGATCGGCCACGCGGCCGTCTTCCTCGTTTAGGCCAGATAACAACGAAAGGTTTGTTTTTGTAACGCGAGGTAAACTACGAGGCATGGTCCCTGCTCCAGGCGCAAGTTGGTTGATGGCGCCTGGCCGCCTTCGCTCTCCCTTGACGAAGTTGAAGGGTCGTACGCGTGAGGCCGTAATTAGTGCATCCGCTTTGCAGGCCTCTCTGAATCTGCATAGATGCTTTCACTCGGAACTTGCATGGCTGCGCGCTCACGGAACGCGTGACGTGAGAGAAGCGCCGGCTGCTGGCCTCTGTTGCTGCTGCTGCCGCCGGTACACAGCGTCACGGCCGTCGGTGGGTGTAGCGGCGCGCCCACGAGCCCCCCCAAATACAGCCATCTGTCAAAACATATGGAGATGAACAACGGTATGGCGCAGTTGCATCTCCTGAGACGAGTTTCCCTGCTTCCCTCCTTATTCTCATTTTTTTTGTGTCAGTACCCTGTTTAGTAGGTGTAGGTGGTTTTGATCTAACGCTTACCAGTATTTGATGTTTAGACCCAGAACTTGCGTTATCGGCCGCATAATCTCTATCACAAGCTATTCATAGTGACGGTGGGCTGAAAAAAAAAATCAGTTTCGCCGAAAGGGTCAGCAATTAGTCATGGCAACAAATTGGAATGATATAAAAGTAAAGCTAGCAGCGAACTCTTTTGCGTCCGATCTCGCGTAACCCTCAAAGAAGCTGGTGTAAGCGAATAGGCCGCTCCAGGACGCAAAGCGGTTTTCGTGCTGTTCGTCGTCTCAACGGAAGTATATATATATATATATATATATATATATATATATATAATATTGTAGTGACGAAGAGTGGCACAGAAGCTCGGGAACGAAGGCGAAAAGAAAAGGAGGACGAAAGAGAACAGCCTGCCCGCAGCAAGGGTGCTGTCTCTGTGTCGTTCTTTACAATGGCGCAGTCGCGAACTACCGACGCCGACATCCCTGCGTCCACTACACTCCGAGTGGCCGAGTACTCACGGACTTGCCACCGACCACGGACGGCGTCCAGGCCTCCACGGCGGCTCCGCGTCATGATTGCGGCGAAGCGATTTCCCAAGCCTTCTCGATGTTCGCTCAAGAGCTCAAGACATCCGGCTTTGGGTGCGCCCCATTTGGATCGTCCCTGAGACGAGATTCCATTTTTCATGGGTTTAAGATGACCCCGCGAGATGGGTAAGCGTCGTAAACTCGGTTGCTCTTAACACTCTTGGAGTGCACAATCAGAAATCCGTCGCCGAAGGACGTCTGCGAGGATCCGCCCAAGCATGGCATCGATTCGAAGGCAGCGCTTACACTACCTGGCCGACATGGAGCGCGGCCCTGACGTCCGCGTTTGAGCCGCTTCCGAGCGCTTATGACGATCGTTTCATGACCATGCGGTCACGCCGGCAAGGTGCAGCTGAAGACGTCGCAACTTACATCTACGACAAGCTGTCCCTTTTACAAGCTTGCGGCATATTCTGGACCTCCTCGGCAGCCAGGCAATACGTCATCGACGGGATCCTTGACTCGACGCACGCGGCCGTCTTGTCCGCCAACACCCACTCAGCCGACATCTCCACTTTTGTACGCCAGGCAGTGGAGTTACAGGACACTTCTCATCGCGTGCGGCTACAGTTTCCCCTAAGGAGCAGGGTCCACCGAAACGTGGATGCTACACATGTGGGCGCTTCGGGCATGGGTATAAAAACTGCCACAAGCCAGCCTCAAGCCATACAATATCAAGCACGTCCACTTCCAACCCTCATGGTCTCCGTCGACGGCATTGGAGAACTGACGGCTCTTGACGATACCGGAGCACAGCGTACGGCATTGCTTCGACGCCACGCCCCAGGAGATCTCCAGCCTTGGACTGAGCCACCGCTGCGGGCCTCGGTGGTGACGTACTACCGGTCGGTGCCATAAACCTGCAGATCAACACCGAGGCCGCCCAAGTTCTTGTCCTCGGTGCCCGTGTTCGAAGACTTGCCGGCAGACATAGTCTTGGGGGCCGACTACCTTCTTTCCGGGGATGTGCGCCTCACTGTGGAAGGAGTGCTTCAGCCTCCGTCCCGTAGCCCAAGTACGCCTCCGGCTCAACCAGGTGAGCTGACAACACCACTTACACTGCCCGCTATACTCGAGAGGCACGCGTCGCTCTTCGCGGATACTACTGATCAGCTTCCCGGTACTAGCGTGCTAGAGCACCATATTAAAACCGACAACCATCCGCCTGTGTCCATACCGTTACGTAGATACGCCGAACGAGAGCGGACTGTAATCGACGAGCAGGTGCAAGAATGCTAGCCGCTAACATCATCAGGCCGTCTGCTAGCCCGTGGGCAGCACCTGTTGTCCTAGTCCGTAAAAAGGACGGCAATCTCAGATTCTGTGTCGACTACCGAGAGTTGAACAAACACACCATACCAGACTCGTACCCACTGCCACGCATTGACGATACTATTGACGCCGTACGAAATGCCAGGTTTTTTCATCACTAGACCTGAAAGCAGGTATTGGCAGATAAACGTGGCTGAAGAAGATAAGTTTAAGACGGCCTTCCGGACTCCATCTGGCTTGTACGAATTTAACCGGATGCCTTTCGGTCTGCGAACTGCCCCAAGCACGTTTCAGCGTGCCATGAATACGGTGTTGGGCACGTTGATAGACCACGCCTGTGTCGTTTACCTCGACGACATTCTAGTCATCGGGGAAACAGAAAAACAACATCTAAAACATCTCGACACAGTACTGCAGAGGTTGCATAACACCGGCTTTCGACTTAACCGCGAGAAGTGCCAGTTCGGGTTGACGACGATATAATATCTCGGTTATCAGATATCTCGTAATGGCGTACGACCCTTGCCTGAACGCATAGACGCCGTAGCCAAATACCCTGCACCAACATCTATTAAACAGCTCCAGGTATTCCTCGGAATGGCGTCATACTTGCGCAAGTTCGTGCCGAGCTTTGCGTCAACGGCTGCTCCACTCACGGACTCTGAAGAAAGGCGCTCGATTTCAATGGGGTCCTTCGCAGGATAACGCCTTCCAAACCCTCAAACACCAACTTACGCATAGCCCTGTGCTCTGCCACTTTAATGAAGACTGGGTGACAGAAGTGCATACTGATGCGAGTCAGATTGGCCTAGGGGCAGTTTTCTTCAACGTGACACAAGTGGGCGCGGGCACGTCATCTCCTACGCCAGTCCTAAACTCTCGGACGCGGAACGTAATTATCATTCGAATGAATTGGAGTGTTTGGCCGTAGTGTGGAGTGTGGACGTAAAGTTCCGCCACTACTTGTTTGGCCGACACTTCACGGTGGTAACAGACAACTCCGCGATTGCATGGATGTTCCAGAAGCGGCACCTCAAACACAAGTTTGCCCGATGGATTGTTCGGCTCCAGGACTACACGTACGACATCCGTCACCGTGCTGGCGCACAAAATCAGCTGGCGGACGCTTTGTCGCGAAATCCGATCGAGGAATCCTCCCCACGGAATCCAGAAAGCTGGATTATGTTTTCTCAGCAGGACGTGACGAAGGCCCAACGCGGCGATGAAGGTCTCGTATCCGTTATAGACTCCATTGAGGATACAGGACACAATGCCAAGTTTGTCTTACGTGATGGTACGTTGTATCGTCGTCACTGGGCCGATAAGAGTGACGAGCGTCATATCCTGGTTATTCCTGGCTCCTTACGATCGAGCATATTACGTGCCATTCATGACAGCCCCGAAGAAGGCCATGTCGGCTATCGAGCCACCTTACGCAAGGCACAAGAACAATTTTGGTGGCCGAAAATGTATAAAAGTGTGCGCTCGTATGTTGCCAGTTGCGAGTGTGTCAACAACACAAAACGACGTCCCGGAGGCCAACATGGATTTCTTACACCGATTAAGCCTCCGGAGACAATTTTCCACACGTTGGGCATAGACCACATCGGGCCTCTTCCAATGACGGCAGCGGGGTAATCGTTATATTATACTCGCTGTGGATCACTTGTCCAAGTTTGTAGAGGTCGCGGCCGTGCCTTCGCTTGCTGCTAGCTACGTCATCCGATTCTTGAGAGAGCGCTTCGAATGGCGACACGGTCTTCCTAACAAGTTGATTTCCGACCGGTCGGCCACCTTCCGCAGTCGCGAGCTCCACAATTTACCTACAGCAAGTAGGAGTTGAGGCACCACTTCGCGTCGCATACCACCCACAGGCG
Organism: Rhipicephalus sanguineus; assembly: GCF_013339695.2. Taxonomy (NCBI): domain Eukaryota; kingdom Metazoa; phylum Arthropoda; class Arachnida; order Ixodida; family Ixodidae; genus Rhipicephalus; species Rhipicephalus sanguineus. The sequence continues at coordinate 142,647 of NW_023614817.1, forward strand.
AACGGACCTGACGGAAAGGGTCGAACCAGACTATCCAGGCTCGTCTCGCACCGTACTGTGAGAATCACAAACGAGGGGAAGCTGACTGGGATGACCATCTTCAAGCGGCTGCTACCGCAGTTAACACGGCGCACACAGCTCTGCAGGAACTTGCCCCTACGAGGATTGTCTACGGCCCAGCTCCCGCAACTGAATGCTACATTCGGTTTGGACACTCCCGTCAAGGTTGGGCGGTTCCGTTGCACGTCGACACTTTGTCGCGAAATCCGTATGGAGGCACGCAGGAGGATTGCACATGCTCAGCAGGCGCAAAAGCGGTACTACGACCGACGCCACCGTCCGGCGCCGAAATATATAGGCGACGAGGTGTGGCTGCAGCGAGGTGCTCCATCGTCTTCAGACAAACTGCGCCCAAAGTACGAAGGCCCGTTCATTATTTCCGAGCGCTTAGGAGAGAACACGTGGCAAGTACGCTCCACGGCTTCTGATGCGCGCACGGACAAGAGAAAGCGGAATAACTTTTCTGTGCATGTGTCGCGAATGAAGAACTGCGTTCGTCGACAAACGTGACGTTGTCTTATGCGCTTTTCTTGCAGGAGTAGACCAGTTGCAGCGTGGCCGAGTGTAGTGACGAAGAGTGGCACAGAAGCTCGGGAACGAAAGCGAAAAGAAAAGGAGGACGAAAGAGAGCAGCCTGCCCGCAGCAAGGGTGCTGTCTGCTGTGTCGTTCTTTTACATATATATATATATATATATATATATCTATATATATATTATATATATATATATATTATATATATATATATATATATTCTCCCCCAACGTCGCAAGCACTACCCAGAGATTGTTCGCGTTCTACGACTGAAGCCGTACTTCACGCGTTAGTGCGACTGCGCCTCGGCCTTATTCATTTTTTACGAAGTGCCCACACTGTGCCCGTTTGGTCTTTTCTTCTTATGCATGTCCACTTGCGTGAGCATCGAGGCAATGCTTTTTTTCAGTGGGGAATAATGCCACCTGGATGATGAACTGCGGCGAGCACGAGCACGCATCGAGCAAAAACAAACGAAGAAGTCGTCTGGGACAGCGCGCGCTCTCGCTCTGTCTTTGGTGGTTTTTGGCGCGGCCATATTGTTAGACCTGCATCAGTTTTTCTGCCAGCGTGGTATTTCTTGCCTGGGGATCTTCTCTTCGCACGTGACAATATATTGTGGGCGGTCATTAGACACATCTACCCTCTTCATACATGTTCATCATCATGGGGTTCGTCGTCTTCACCGGTGGTGGGAACTCGGCTTGATTGTGATCTGTGCCTCGGGTGTGGTCGCTTCACCGTTCCTTCGGTGCCTAATAAAGGGCGCGTTAACCGTTGCCACACAATATATATATATTAAACAATGCAGCCTTCCTCCCTTCCCCCGCTCCGCCACCCCGGCGCCCCTTCATGCTTCTTCGCCCGACGAAAGACGGGCAGCGGGATGTTTCCTCTCTCTGCTTAAGGAGCCATTGACGGCAGCCGTCGCACGCGGGGCGATTTTATCGCATGCGCCCTTCGTAGCACGGAGATGGCCGGCTCGTTTCATCTCTGCTTCAGTCGCGTTCATTCTCAACGCTCGCGCGCTTTTACGGGTGTAGAACATACGATGCGCGAGGTGATCTATTGGTTTGGACTTTATTGGTTTGGACTTTATACGCAGCATCACGGTGAAGTCAAAAACCGGCCGAGAGTGTCCACATAATTGCTATCGCAATGAAAAGCGCCGTATTATCGGACCGCTTACTCACGGCCCGAAGGCGAGCATCGTAACCACTCGGCTATCTAGGCACGGTAGCATAATCAGCTTTATGGGAACCATATGATTACGTTGCTATGGGCGACCGACGAGGAAACGATAAGAGAAAGACAAACAGAAAGACAGAAAAAAACGCTCACAAGAGAGCACGAGAAGAAGAACAAACAACTAGGGATGGTGAGGAGAGAGAAAGAAAGTATAGCATAGCAAGCCATGTATTCTTTATTATCAAGGCGGTGGGAAAGGAAATTTAGAGCGAGGAGGAATGATGTGCTGTGAGGAGGAGGGCGAGAAGGAGGGAAACGTCACCAGCTCCACTGTTTCGTCAGTATTCCCACCACTGCTGCGTAGCTACCCGAATCTTTTGCTTTCTTTTAAACGAGAAAACAAGGTTCTTGTTGAGTCCAAACGAAGGTTAGCCATGAATTACGTGCTCCCAGGATATATATTGAAGAATTACTTTAAGTTGCGACAACACTTGTAAAGTCAAAATAACAAAATGTCACTAAGACGCAAAACCAGAAGGAATCGCTTCAAAGACGTTGCACAAAAACTGTCACCTGCAATCTCCCGTACAGCCTGTGGCGTTAACGTAATAGGTGATGAAGATGTGGCGGTCACGCTTCTTCTTTCTCCTAGGCTTTGAACACTAATGAAACCATCTGGCTAAAGCAACGGAGCTTTGAAGAACACACTACGTGTGTAGCTGACAAAATGGTGTTTCTGAATTACACTGATTACAAGTTTACGCATTCCTACTTGAATGGTACTCAACCGTAAGTAAGCTTTCCGCAGATGTATATGAAGCCTTGGTGCTATTGTTCGCAAAGTTTTGGTTTTAGAATAGCAAGTTCAACAAAAGACAGTATAGTACAAGTAAGTTCCCCTTAACATAGCTCTAAAGCTTCAGCATTCTATAGTTTAGTTTTATAATGACAAGAATTTGTGGTCCTGTATTTACTTAATTGTTCGAGAGAAGTGATACAAAATTATTAGCAACTGCCTTGTGCTAAAATAATAGATTCCTAGAAGTCGAAATGGGTGTGAATGCTCAACAGGAGATCTAAATAATTTTAAACATTATTGCATCTTCATTATTGTAATAATAGATGCAGTGTTGCTCAGCATATTATGGCAAACATTAACACGTAGCAACTAAAACGATCAGCGTCGGTAAATAGCTAAAGTATGACCGGTTAGCCGAAACAGCAATATCACCTAGACTCAACAAATGTAGGGTTTAGAAATTACCGATGATTGCAATATTCCATAGTAAGACATTCCGGCGCGGCTCTAGGCGTTCTCATTTCGCGATATATGACGCAAACAATTTGAAAGATCTTGCATCTCTGCGTCGACTTTTAGTGAAATTTCTTCTTTTGGAATTTTTTTAAGCTTTTAGTAAATACACAGGTACCATGTTTGCTGCCAACAATATTTTTTACTCCTATAGCTTCTACCAAATACGGTAAATCATTTATACTCTTTCCTGCGATAACATTATCGAATCATTCGCCCGTAGCACTAAAATCTGCAGTTTCCCTAATTTCGATCGGGAATTTCGTAAAAGAGCATTAAGTTTTATATGCGAAGCATTTTTATTGAACCACAGGCACTTTGACAGTTTATCTATCTATCTATATATCTATCTATCTATCTATCTATCTATCTATCTATCTATCTATCTCTATCTATCTATCTATCTATCTATCTATCTATCAGGCCGCCTACGTTTGGGCGCACTCGCGGTCGCCCCATAGCTTAGTATATGCCAAAACATACACACGAGGAGGTGTGTGGCGAACACCATTAACATGTCATGACATGAATAACGTGACCTGTGTGCCACCAACGTCAAGAAACGCTTTCCACCAGTCACATGTGGCACATGCCCCCATAACACGGCCACTGGTATCATGGTGTGTGCCACGGGTGATTAACAGTCTATATTAAACCAGGAATAGCGAGAATAGACTTTGCACATGTTAACGCCACATCCATGAGGAGCTCGTGTTGCAGGAAATCCGGTGATGGCGTCGACGGCATTGTCAATGAGCCAAAAATCCCGATGGAAGCAAAGAATAAATATCACGCCTCGAACCGGAATCAAACACAGGCATTCTGCATTATTTATTTATTTGGTTTGAATACATAGAAAACACGAAGACACAGAGGAAATAGGGAGGGAACAGGCTGACAACTGCCACCTAAAGGGGCACAACGCCTGCCTGCTCATTTGGGAAAGGGGAAACATTGGGGAAAGGAAGATAGGGGGGAAAGAAAAAGGAAAGAAAATAGGTAAGAAAAAACAAATAACACAGACGTAAACACGAATAAGTGGCCACAAGGAAAATTGTCTATACGCGCGAGGCCAAATCGGTACTTTTTAAGAAAGTAAGTAGGGCTCGATGGGCCTGGTCACGCCGAGCAGCACAACCCCTCGGAACAGGCAATCATCAAGGTTCGTACACTTGAGACCAATAAGTCCATATTCCTTGATGAGCAGTGCTCGCTGCATAACAAATGCGGGACACTCAAAAATTATGTGTTCTAGTGTCTCACAGGAGTCACACGACGTACATGATGGACTGTCTACACGACCTTGTCGGTATAAGCGCTCACGCACTAATACAGAGCCAACTCTTAGCTTATATAAGAGGGCTCTGTCACAACGAGGCAATCCACGACCACGAATACGGGGAGGGAACAACCCGCGGCTTGCGACGCGTTGGTCAGGGTGCTGCTTTAAAAGATGTCGGCGGATCAACAGACGAGCGTTGTCTATCAGGCATGAAATTTCTTGGCAGTCGCACTCGTTGTGGGCACAACTTGAAGCAACGTGATCGGCCTCTTCATTCCCAGCAATACCCACATGCGAAGGTATCCACTGGCAAATGAGGGACACCCCACTAGAAATAATGTTTGTGGCAGATTTTCAATGCTGCATGTAATTGGACCGTCGCAGTCTTTTCTCAACAGTCTGCTAAGGGCAGCACGAGAGTCTGTGAGTATGACAACCTTTGGTGCTCCTAATTCTTCTTGAACGTATTTCAGAGCAACATCAATCGCTGATAGTTCCGCAGTTGTTGATGAGGATGGATGCGGTATGCGAAACACCCGTCTGATGTTAGTCGAAGGGCAATAGAAAGCTGCAGAGCCACCTTGGCCGTCGCTGCGTACAGATGCGTCTGTAAATACATGGAGATAGTCATCAAACTTTTCAAATAGGTGCGACTGGGCCAACTGAAATAGTGCCGAAACAGGCTGGTCAGACTTTTTATGTATTCCGGGAATGGATAGATAAATGGGGAAGGTGCACTGGTTGTACTCTTTCGGGGTTGTGAAGGTAGTGGAATCTTCTGAATTGCCGGCAATCGTAGTAAACAATGCCGCCATTTTCCCCATGCGAGATCCCGGGCGTTGAGTGAGGCGATTAATAAGTGCTTTACCGTCTGTTGCTCGGTGCAAACGCTCGATATGGTGCAGCGCTCTCTGGTCTGCCTGTAGCCTCAGGGGCAACTGGTGCGCTTCGGTGAGTAGAGGAACAGATTGCGCCTCGCGAGGTAAACCAAGTATGATTCGGAGGCAACACGGTGGTCCCGTTCCAATTGAGACATCAAAGTAGGTGGCACGTTCAAGACTGGCAAAGCGTACATCAAGCCAGAGAGCACAGCTGACTGATACACCTGTAGGGCTGTCGTCTGATCGCAGCCAGCGCCCCTAGCAGTCAGAGCAGCCACATACTTGAAGAGCGTCTGTGATTTGCGCCTCGCGGAGGTAACGGCAGGCCGCCAGACAGGCGTCATCGATAATTACGCCCGGTAACGATGTTGTCTACCCACTCTATTGTGTATCTCCGATGTAAAGCCGGCTCTGCTTCGTCGAGCACGCTGTCTGGGATGGTAATCAATGCGGCTGACTTAGCAGGCAATTTGTAGGCCAACTTCTTCTAGGTAACTCTGTAGTAGTATTCAGGTCTCTGCAAAATTCCGCGAAGACGCGACCCTGCTGCGAAGGACCGCTTATCCACAGTGCAATATCGTCAGCATAGATTGCTATGCCTATTGGGAACTCATATTCTGAGGTATCGGCTTGGCAGCCAGCAAGTACACTGTTAAAGAGAAGCGGCGACAGAACGCTACCTTGGGGGACACCGCATTTAACAGTGCGCGATTCACTTGTCACTCCTCCTAGTACTTTCATTTTTGCGCTCCGATAGAAAGTTACGCACAAATTAAGCAGTCGACCCGAAATTCCGGCAGCCATAAGTGCAACGACAATCTCCTTATGTGGCACCGATCAAAAGCTTGTTGAACGTCCAGGAAGAGCTATATGCAGAGTGCCTGTTTTCTCGAGCAGATTCAAGTGTTGATACGAGATCTGCGATGCTATCGATGGTTTGAACGATGTCGACGAAAGCCGCTCATAACTTCAGGAAAGAAATTGAGCTCCTGTAGTCTGCCATCTAGACGAAACAGCACCATTCGCTCCATCAGCTTCATAACATTAGAAGTTAATGATATGGGCGGTATGACTTGAGGTGTTTTGCAGGGCGCCCGGCTTTAAGATTGGTTTCACGATAGATGATTTCCATTTCAACGGGGATCACAGACGTTCGCCACACTTTGTTAATTCGTCCAAGATGTAGTGATGGAAGCTCTCATCGATGTTTCGTAAGGCTTGATACGTAATACCGTCTTCACCTGGGGCAGTGCGGCGACATGATATGCAAAGCGCGTGTCGCAACTCCTCGAGGGTAAAATCTGCCTCGTCCATCTGACAGGCAGGACCATAGCAAAGCGTTTGGTATCGGCACTTATCAGGGAGGCAAGGTCACCATTAGAGTTGTCTCTTGACACAGTAGAAACAAAAAGATCGGCAAATTCCTCCGCGAGATTTGCGGAGGCCGTCCGGTCGTTATGCACAAAGCTGCAATTGGATTCCTGCAGATATCAGGGTTCGGAGAGCTTTCAGTATGCGCCATACACTTCCAAAACCGTTTGCCGCATTCAGCGAACTACACAGCGCAGCCCAGCTCTTTCGACGGAGTTGTTTTGTGTCGCCGTATGGCTGCATCTAGGCGGTTATACACCGTCCAATCTGATCTCCTTTTAGAGCGCTGCGCCCTTCTGTAGGCGCGGCGTCGACAGGCGCGTAGCCTCAATAGCTTAAGATCAGAGTTTGGCTTATTTATGCTCCTCATTCGTCGCGCCGTAGCTTGTTGTAAACACTCGCTCACCAGTTGAACATCTTGTCGTGCGATGGCGCCTCGGAAAGCAGCTGACGGAACTTGTCCCAGTTTGTCACTCTGTAGGCGGCAGTCTGGCGGCTAGGTGTGTGTTCTGGAGTCAACCAAATTGGTAGGTGATCCGAGCCCCATGGATCAGCTTCACATGACCAGGCAGGCACACATCTCTGGTTGATATCGCAAGGTCGATGGTAGAATGCTCCTTTCCTCTGCCGACAAATGTGGGTGAACCGTCATTGAGCGTTTGCAGATCATGTTTAATAATCAGTTCATTGATCTCCACCCCACGACTGTCTTGTGGACGAGAACACCAGCGAGGATGGTGAGCATTAAAATCCCCACATAGAACAAATGATGACCGCCCGAGAGACTAAAGACTCCAGTAATGTGGTGTCTGAAGATCGGGTGGGTCGAAAATATAGCTTGATACAGTCGTAGTTGTGTCTCTGAGACTTATAGCAGCAGCAGTACATTCAAAATCTTTGTCACAGATGTCGCCTGTGTCAATAACTGAGAAATCTAGGTCAGCTCGTACGTATAATGAAGCTTTTGAAGGATTTCGTGGATGCGTGGCGTCCGTGCATCGGAAAGACCCACATGCCGGCACTGTGCATTGTGCGTTACTATGAACGCCCACAAAACCAGGAAGTCTCAGTTCGTCTTTCCTGACATTGCTCTCTTGAAGCGCTATAACATCTGGCGGGGTGTTCATTGCGAGGAGCCTTAGAACCAGATCGGCATGCCGCGGCCGTAAGGATCGGACATTCCATTGCAGCACGAAAGGGCGGGGCTTTCGACTGTTCATGCTGTTTTTAGCGAAGGCCGTCGAGACTGGAACGAGTGCCTCCAAAAGTTGCTCTGCGGCTAATGCTGCTGGTGTCTGGCGACCGGCAATGAGTGCTCTAATAACGTTGACAAGCATCTTAAGTAAGTTGATAAGGTGGGCATCGTCTTCGACAGGGACCGTATTATTTACAGAGTTTTCCACTGTAGGCGGGGCCTTAGTAGAAGCTGGTTCCGACGCTTTGTGAGAAGCAATCTTTTCAGAGACGGGTTCCGACGTTTTCGATGGAAGCGCTGGCCACGATGTCGCCGAGAGGAAGTTCCGCCTCTGCCCTTCTCTCTGACGCACGCTGTCTGAACTGTTCTTGGAACGTGCAGGTACATCTGTTTTGTCATGTGCAGCCGTTGGACGAGCACTGCGGTTATACATCCTCTCTCCGGATGCCTTCTCTTTGGCTTTTTCTTTCAGAACCTTTAGTTTTCTTTCAGGGTGGGACAATCTTTGTCTGTTGCCAAGTGCTCGCCGTTACAGTTAGGGCACCGAGATGTCGAACTGTCACAAGAATTTACGTTGTGATTTCCGCCACATTTAGCACAGACCACAACACTTGTGCAGAAACCCTGTACATGTCCAAGCTTCAGACATTTACGGCACTGTAGAGGCCTTGGTACGAAAGGTCGAACTGGGTATCGCACTAAACCAGCTTTTATATGACTTGGAAGCTTTTCACAGTCGAAAAGAACCTTCACACACTTTGACGAGCCCAGCCTTCGAACGCCGACGATTTTGCAGGGAGGCGTGCAAACGATAATGCTTTTCAAAACGTCGTCTTGAAGTTCCAGGTCGACGTCGGATATAACACCAGCGGTTACATTTGCGCCCTGTGGTATATAAGCCCGCGTGCTGACACCACAGAGCTGAGATAAACCAAGTAGGGTTTGCACCGTTTTCTCATCTGTTGTGTCAACGGCTATGATATTCTTCCTTGGGTTCACTCGAACCTCTTGAATAAGACCAGGGGCCAAGTTGAAGAAAAGTCATGCAGCTTCTGCTTGGAGATAGCATTGAGGCTTACCGACACGTCGACAGGCACGTAGGCTACTGTCGTGATCACGATGTTGCTGTATATGACAGTCTCTTCGCTTGAGGACGATGTTGAAGACTTCCGTCTTGAACGACGATGTTTAGCAGGTATGAAGGCTTCCGAGTCATCCGACTTAACATCGGACTCGGAATCGGCAGCTTCTGATGCCACTGAAGAGCTGAGGCGCTTCCTTGCAGCGGGAGGTCTGTCCCTGGCACAAGACGGGTCCAGCACCATCCCCTCCATAGCAGGCTCTGGAGGGAGGGTATCCCAGCAAAGCAGGAGTCTTGAGGGCCAGTAGAAACAGCGCTGGGTGTTGCTGATGCACAAAGAAGCACAAAAAATGAACAAAACTTCAGGACTGGGAGAAACACCAGCCGAAGCACGAAACGTGTTCTAACACAAATGCATGTGCATCATATTTCGGTTCATCAGTGCAACATATTTCCGTTACGGAAATACGTCATGAAAATCTTGGTGGACCTCGGCATAAACCTCTCGTGTTAATAAAATGGACGCGAAATCACCCTTTCCGTCAATGGAATCCGAACCCACAACTTTCGAGTTACGCGTCCTATGCTCGGATATGCTCTCAGCACTCCAGGTGTAATTCTGTGTTATGTCACACTGCTGTTCAAAGAGGTCCGTGATAAGTATTAAAACACACGTTCTAATCTTATTATTTTGTGATAACTTGATCGCTGTGGACAGACTGTAGTGTCTGAGCGTCTCGACCTCTTCACTTCTCTACGTTCTGCATCACAAAAAGTGATCGCATTCCAAAAAAGAAAACATGCAAATAAATCAAACATTTTCCATTTTTTACTTGTACTGTCAGTACTACTACTGCGAACACAACTGCTTTACTCCTACTATTATTAGCCCCGCTGCTGCTGTACCACTGTAATCATGCTCTAATTTATCGCGATTCTTACTGTTCAGTGTGTGACCTTTCTTTCTCACTGTCGTTTCAGTCAAAACCAGACCCTCTTTGCGAAATTGCATAATTCAACAGAGGGCGGGAATCCTTACATGACCGTCAGCATACAAGGTGAAAATATTAGTCGCTTCATTAGCTCACATTCCTTCGCGTATGCACTCAGGGATTTTTTTTTTTTGCTGCGTTCGTGTAGCGCGAAGCACGATGAAGAAAAGAGATGATGAAGACGAGCGCCTACTGCCAAATGAGGGTTTATTGCTTCCTAGAAGCATTGATGGGAAAAGCACGAAAAACGCCAGGCCTACGCGTGAACACGCAGCACAGTCACAGCGAAAGCGGGAATAGCGGTCTTTCCAGAGCCTGTTGTAAACTCTCTTCAGGCAACTAATACAAGTACAGATTGAGGGTATTCACTACACCATAATACATAATTTTTGTGAAGAAGAGAAGCCCCCCCCTCCCCTATGCCATTATTCGTCATTCGGCGGAGAAGCGAGGTGCCCGCTACACATCTGTAAGGCGTTGTGTGCAATTTGTTGATTCTGTGGCTCATGATCATGAGGAATTATGGCTGAGCCCTTGGTAATAGGTTGGAAGCATTTTGTTGATGCTGTGGTTGATGGCGATGTAGAAGTATGGCTAAGCCTTTTGTAATAGCTTGGTAGCTTTAAACCGCACAGTCGTTAAGCAACTCGCTTTGTATGATGCCTAGTTGTTATTTTACAGCTTAGTTGTCGCATATTTTAGTTGTGTGGTATTTTACAACTATAGTTGTCGCCACCGCCGGTGTCCGTAACCGTTTCGCGAGAAATAAAAAGAAACGCAATAAGCAAAAATATCATGCATCGAATGAGATTTGAACCCGAGCCCCGGGCGTGGCAGTCGAGTATTCTACCATAGAGTACTCTGGTGCTTAAACCTTATTTGCAAAAGGCCCTATACAGGCATTATGCCGGACAAGCAATTACGTTAACCTATGTAATATAGCTTGGCAGAAGAGTAAAATAACAGCCATCATCGCACAATGCTAATTGCACAACGAGTCTGTGTTTTAGAGTTTCCGACGCACTACAAAGCGCTCAGCCATAATCATACAAGCGTGTTCAAATGAAAAGATACAAAGCGATACTGTGGATATAAATGAAGACTTCATTCAACGTATACACTATATACCTGATCACAAAGATACCATTGATGAACGAGGCGAGGGATTCCTTGTTCCCGGAATTCCTGTGGCCGGGACGAGACCCAGCCCTTCACAGTGTCCTTGAGTCCGTCGTTCGAGTTGCAGCGCTTCCATTTCAGGTGTTTTTTCACGGGATCAAACTCATGGAAATCGAAGGCGATGAATGGTGGCCTGTTTAACACATTCCGCTCTCAGAAGTCGGATAACGCCCCGCTACTCCTCAATCGTCGAATATTTGCAATGTGAACGCCAACCTACCCTCACATGCACTGCCAGGTCAATTCGACGGATCTCTTCATAAGAGCCTCTGAAATCTACCTTTTAGTTTGAACACCCCTTGTACATCGTCATCAGCCACATGCAGCACCATCAAAGTGCACACAACGTCTTATAGATGTGTAGCGAATACCTCGCTTATCCCAGAAAGACGACAAATTGCATAGTGGGTGCTTCGCTACTTCACAAAAATTGACTTATAGCGTACTGGGTAGATTGCAAGTGTACTTGTATGAGTAGCCCCAAGAGAGTTTACAACGGGCTCTAGAAAGGCCGGTCTTCCCGCTTTCGCTGTGACTTTGCTGAGTGTTCCGCGCAGGCCTGGCGATTTTGCTCTTCTACCATGCTACATTACATGTGATAACGCCATTCCTTGCCCGACATGACGCCAGTATTGGGCCTTTTTGCAAAGTAGTTTGAAGCACTGGCGTGGCTCTGTGGTAAAATGTTCGACTGCTATGCAGAGGACCCCGGTTCAAATCCTATTCGAACCAGATCATATTTCCTCACTTCTTTTTTTCCTCATTTTGCGCGATAGCGATTACGGACACCGGCGGCGGCGAACAACTATATAAGGCACTGAAAACAACTGTAGTGATCTGATAAGAGCTTTCGCTGTAAAATAGAATTAATGCCTCCTCTACACCCTGAAAACGCAGCCTGAATGCGTGTTGACATTTTGAGCGTTTCAATGTTTAGAATACTAAAAGTGCATTTAGAATCTAATCGAACACGTGAAGTTTCGAATATTCGCGCACATCCCTACAAAAATTCATGTTGTTTTGTCCCTGTGACAACTATATAATAATTTGTGTAGTTTTCCGAGCCAAAAACTTGATATGATATGGAGTACCCCTTAGTGGGGGACTCTGTGTTAATTTAGACCGCAGATGAGGGAGCTGCGGCGTCGACACGACGTTGATGGAGCCCTAGACAATAAATCTATTAAATTAACGCGGTGCAAATCCCGCCACCCTCCCCCTAAATGACGCATATGTTGTAATGTATTCGTTTGCAGGAACAAGTGGGATCAACTTCACGCTAGATTATTGGAATGACACGGAGAAGTGCGGAGTTCTTACATTCCAGCCGGGAGGTGAGTGCCTCGGCCAGCAGAAATGTCTGAATTTCCTTTGTGCTGGTCACTGTGTCTCTACGCGTGAACTTCCAAGTTGGTCTTAACACCCGGTTCGTTTTCTTGGCATACGCCACAGGATGGACGTCGATGTCTAGCCGATAACCAACAGTTTTGTATGTAATGACTCTACCACAGCCTCCTGTAAATTTGCCATCAAAGCAGTAAAGCTACAGTAATTTCGAATCTTTCATTCTCATCGGTACAAGTCTTTCTAAACCTATAGAACAACAAACTACACTGCGAATCTAGCACCTAAGTCGCATGAATCAAGATTTAGGACAAATATAAAACGAGAAACGTAATTGATAAACCGCGTACGTGTTTTTTTCGGTGAAGAAAACGATTGGCCTTACAAACTATCTCGTTAGCTTTACTCTGTGGCGATATTTCGTTAAGCTTCTATATACTCATCATACAGATACCAAGCTAGGCTTACACGAGTGGGCCACTTGTGAATTCAGCGAGCAAATAAGCGTGAAGTCGCTATCGGCACGTCATCGGTCTTTTTGTGTGTACAGAAGCAGGTGGACTTCGCACGCGCATTAAGTCATCAAACAGTCTCGTTGTACTAAAGCAGATAAGCGTAACTTCTGGTAAATACCTTGGAAAGCTTCTCGTGCTTCTCATAAACAAAGCTTTGCCAGAGTCGGTGGTACGCGTACCTTTCTATATTATATAACATACCGGAGAATTTCTGACAAGAACAATTACCACGAGAATTTTTCGCAACCCTTCTGCATAAGAGAACATCTGTTTCTGCATCCAGTCGAGAAAGGTGAGAAAGTCGAGAAAGGTGTCTTGTTCTCGGCTATGGTAAACGGTATAGAGAGGAGCAGGACATTTCAAAGTACGCGGGTACAACTTGCGGTAATAAATAGTGTGTTGCATTTTCGATTCATGGAAGCATATCTTACAAGGGGTTGGTTGGTTGGTTGGTTGAAAAACTTTATTTGGGTCCTTACAAGGGGTGTTCAAATGAAAAGGTAAGAAACGACACTGTGGGTATAAATGAAGAATTTTCAAAGTATACGCATGTGCCTGATAACAACGATCCCGTTGAACGAGCCAAGGGATTATTTGTTCCCGGAATTCGGGTGGCCGTGATTCCTACCGCTCCCTTTCCATTCTATAGAACTTGCCAGCATCCATACAATGAAAACGTGCAGAGACCAAACTTTAAGACCGTACGCTTAGCGACTGTTGTCATAAGAAGACGCAGTCTACGAGGCAAAACATGCGACATTGTGCAACGCTAAGGTGAACATGTCACATAACATTGATAAGAACGTTCGCTGAGTTATTTCTCCAAACAACGGCAGTAGACAAGGACCCAAATGAGCTAGGAATCGCAGTGAAAGAGAGAAGTTACTGCACCGAGTAGCTGTAAAGCGGCTTAAAAACAAAGTTTAGACACCGCACTGTAAAGTTTTAATGCGCAAATTTTTTTGGTAACTTACATAGCAATTTTGGTGGGAATATCATCTCTTAACACCACGGTGTAAGAATATTCAGGTGTTGACATTGCGCGCGCCTAAGCGGCCAGAAAATGTTCGGTCGTCGGTCCGTTGAGCGGTGCGCCATCTATTGGCTTGAGGCGGAGAGCGCCCGCGAGTAACCGAATCACGGTGGTGCTGCGTCATCGCCGACGCGCTCGCCGTGCCCTCTCTGTTGCTCTCTCGATTTCGCCGCTCGACGCCGCTTGGCGGATGCACATTATCCAGCAAAATGGCACAGAAAAATGCACGTTATCAGCAGCATGCACGTTGCTATGGAGACGACTGCCCCGCTTTTCGGAGCGCCCTCTAAGACGGCGCCGATGAAACTGCAAGTCATCTGATAAACCCGAACATTATCTGGACGCGCGTGGATTGCGGTTTCCAATGCGTTGGGGGAAGAGTGTCATCACCTGAGTATATTCTTACACCGTGCTTAACACAATAGGCGTGGCAACCTTCCGAGAAGGATATTGCCACGCCCACTTGTCTTGTTTTCATGTATTCGGGTTTGACCGGCAGTGGCGGTTATCAACGCTCGATGCTGTCCGCGAAGCAGTGTTCGAGAAGCTTGGCGATTGTAGTAGATCGTTTTGTTAAGATTGCGCCCCGCACGCGAATGTTCCTGCTTTGTCTAGAGATAACGCCGCCACCAGCGATATTGCTGGAAAGTTCGATAGCGCCTGTATAAAAGCCGATGCGCTTGACCGCTTGTCAGTTTATCGACGGTCGACGCTCTCTTCGCCGCTATCAGTGTATTGCTGTAGTTTAACTTTCAGTTTCCCGGCCACAAGTTCGGCCAAATAGTTTTCTCGGACGTGCTGACTGCTGTATTCGTCGACGTCACGACCACGTGACAATATATACATACTCAGTTGAAAACAGATGAAGTTGAGATGGGCATACTTGAATTTGAGAGTGAACCTAGTTTTGGGGTCGGTATCGAGGTGGGCAACATATAGGCCAACTTGCAGGAGAAAGGCGTCATTTGCTGGCCAGCATACTCGGGCGAGTGTCTCACTGACCGCTTTCTGCTTCTCACCGAACATCGCAGCCCCACGCCGCAGCGGAAATCTTCCTCGCCGAAGTGCTGGCTGCACGCGCGTGTTGTAGCCGACGGCTGTTGACAACTTCTAAGTTTCACAATCTAAGCTTCACGCAGCTTCCTACCTTGAGGACACGTGTGAAGGCTGACACCGTGCTCTGTTGCGTACGTCATGCAATGCGGCAACGAGTACTGGCCTACCGTATAAGACGCCTTCAAAAGCAGCTACTGCATATTGCAGTGCTTTCAAGAGTTGTCAACAGCACGCCTGGTGCGGGACAAACTGCCCATTTTATCAGAATTACAGCGCAGGTGGCATTCTAAAATTTTGTTTTCAGCGCGTCGGTTCCTGGCGAAGCAGACCAGGCAGTCGCTGGTCCCGCCTAGCACGTCACGCCGACGGTGGCGCGATCTTTCCAGGGGTGGGCTTCGCACCCAATACTGTATGTGATAACGCTGCCATCAAAAAATATAACTGAGAGCAAAAGAAAAATTGGCAGCGTATCTGCGTGCTTCGCTGCAAATGTCGTGTAAAGACGATAGAAGAGGCGCTGTGTGAGATATGGACGCCATCTGGCAATACGTCGGGAAACATGAGTGCTGTGTTGCGTGCTGGTAGTCCCGGCGCAGCAGCAGGCGAAGACCGGCGGTGACCAACGCGACCGGCGGGGACGCCAGCCAGCCCGAAAACGCGGTTTGGCGCGAAGCGCTGAAGCAGAGAAACGTCCGCACTCAACGAGTACTCTCCACACACTCTTTTATTTACACGTCGCCTGGGTAAAACAGGAACACCAGAGCGGCGTCCACACCGGCAGCCTGAAGGCCGCCCACAACGCTGCTTTTTCATTTTTAAATATTTTTTTTTCACCTTCTTGGCCTTCTCAAAACTAAAGTTTTTCAACACCAACCCATGGCATTCGTACAGTGCAATACAGAACCGGAACCGAAACACAACAATGAGCTCGTGCGAAGGGCACGGAGGAAGGCAAATTTCAGCGCAGTCGCATTTTCAGCTTTGTTGAAACAGCGCTCACTAGACGACGACGAAGTAAAAACCGAAACACAACAATGAGCTCGCGCAGACACGGAGGAAGCCAAGTTTCGGCGCAGTCGCATTTTCAGCGCAGCTTAAGAAACTAGGGTCTCTAAAATTACGTATCTATGTATTTTCTATTAAAGGAACACACCAACTAATACTTACCTAGTGATGTTGCGCCTCAGATATGCGTAATGTTTGCTTTTTGATCAACCATGTACACAAGCATGAACCTAGTGAGCCGTTCACGATGGCTGGCCCTTGTGCAAGTGGTTCAACTTTGGCCGAGTGGCTGAATCCAGGGACGTGCTGACAAACAGAAAGACAGACAGAAGGACAGACAGAAAGACAGACCAAAATTTCTGCGTTTAAGTTCTCCAAGAAAGACTATCGTCTTTAAAAATTGGCGAGCTTGCACTAAGTGACGCAAGGTTTGGCGCAGCGAAACTGGACGATTCTGTAGACTAATCTGGTTGCTTCTAGGTCATTGCTGGGTTTTAGCTAGGTGATGCTAGGTTCTTTCTACGTTTATTCTCAGCGAAGAGGTTCGAGTTAAACCACACACAGTCACAGACACGGCACAGATGTCCAAACTCCCGAGACAGGAACTCGCGCTGAAAGGAAGTGTTCGCACCTCTCATAGACCTACGGGCAGGTCGTCGTTGGCGTAGGCTTTCCATCGCTTCGGGTCTGCCTGAAGCCGCTGCTGCTTTCCCGTTCCCTAGTGTTGGGCTAACTGTTGCCTTCTGGCTTTTTAGTGGACCAGTGGTGAGTAGTGGATTCACCCAGTTTCTGTGGCACATACCCATTTATGATGATAGTTTTCTGACAGGCTGCCAAGCTTCTGCGGCACATACCCGTTCCCTAGTGTTGGGCTAACTGTTGCCTTCTTCTTTGCTGAGTGAACGTCGTGAGTAGTGAGTTGACCCAATTTTTTGTGGCACAAACCCGTTTATGATGATAATACTTTCGTGATACGAATACAAGACGATTGCTAAACAGCTTTCCCGTTCGAAGTGCTCGCGTCATTCACTCACGATCTAAGGGAAAGGACGTGGAACAGACTGATTTATAGTTCAGTCCTTAAGTAAACTAGCATACCACCTTACAGCCAAGAACCGTGTATGAATTTTTCGTCTCGTCCCGCAATCGAATAAGAAATTTTTTTTTTTGGTTTCAATAAAGTCTGTCCTTCTCCTCCTCAATCCGCAAAAACTAATTTTCTGTATTTTACAATGATGTACTCCACTGCCGCCAAAATGTAACGTAACAGCACGCACAGAACAACAATTAAACATTATTAAACGTGCGCCTGAGTTTCTTCCTTTGTGATGCAGATGTGTCTCATCTTTCGTTTCCAGGGAAGAACTATGTGGAATGCACGTATGAATAGCACGATTGGCTACCATTGACGGGATGTCAAGCAGGCTACCGTGGCTTATGTAACGAATCGTCGTATGAAGTGTATACACAGCTGCACAACTAGACGTTCATAAAATGAATAAAATTTCTTGCTTCATACAGCAATATCGGTCGTCGTTGCTCGAGCTGTGATGCATTCGACGTGTACTCAATATTTTTCGTCGTACATCAATTAAACATAGTTTAACGGTAGTGTAAGTAGTAATTAAAAAAAACTCATAGCGTCCCTCATGCAATCGCCTAAGGTGACTCGAATCGAAAGCCACCTTTTCTTCTTCCTTTTTCTCTCTGTGGATTTGCTGATCCTCCCCCCTCCGTCTCCGCAAGCTTTCTTACCTAACGTGTTTTGCACTGCCTCCATGATCGCATACATTGCAAGCTTTCTGCAGCTGACATGGTTTTGCAGAGCCCCATGTGCGGTCCTCTTTGACCAAGCGGCGATGACCTGCGATGACGTCATGATGTCACGTCATGTTGTTGAGAGGTGGTATGGAGAGGAGATCATGATCGCCAATCGCGCTCCTGCTCCCAGCCACCAAAGTCTTCAAGCGCCCAAAAGTTTCCAACCGCGTTTTGCCTCCGACATCAAGTGGCATTACTTATGCGCGCGCGTGCGCTCCTGGTCCCATCCGCGAAGTCTTCAAGTGCTTGATATTATAATAATAAATAAATAAATTTTCATCAGGCACAGAGGTGTGAACCCGAGGCCCCCCGGTCCAAAAGCGGGTGCCTTGACCACGAGGCCAAGTGCCCATGCTTGCCCATGTTAACTCAACTGAAGCATACGAATGTGTTCTACCGCGATGAAAAACAAATTGGGAAGCGTACACTTGCTATGGGCGCTTCATCGAAATCTTTTGTGTCGCGAACTAAAAGCGATCTGCTGGACAACGCGAAGGTCGTCGTTAAGAGTAATTGCACATTTCAGGAAAATTCCGACTACCAGGAAATTGAATTCTCACCCGAGTTTCCATAATCGCGTTATTGTCCTTTCGTTGGGCCGTTCTGGAGGCTTGACAACGCTGGAAAGACTTGAGAGACGCCATGTCGATTCAACCCGAAGACCGCGTTCCAGCGACGGCCGCTACCTATAATAAAAACTGAACGCGTACGTTAGGAGGAGCATTGCGCAAAGCGAAAGAAAGAAACGATTAAAGAAGAAAGAAAGAAGAAAAAAAAAAGAAAGAAAGAAAAAGAAAAGAAAGAAAAGAAAGAAGAAAGAAAGAAAGAAAAGAAAGAAGAAAGAAAGAAGAAAAGCAGTAGGTCAGACACTTCCACGCCAAGCTTCGCATGCCCCCTATGTGTCCGACAGGGGAAGGTCTCCTGAATTGTTTGTCCTTTATTTATAGGTATAGCCCAGGGGTCTCAAGCTCACCTCAGCTAGCAGGCCACCCACACGAAATGGTTCTCCCGGTGAGCAGGGCTGGTGACGAAAGTTAAAACGGGAGAGGGGGGGCGCAGTTCGAGCAAAATGTCAGCTAACGTTGCAATTTAAAATAAGGCTTTTCCCATATCTCATATATGGATCATTTCTGAAGGGTATTTAACGCCAGGTTTCTAGAAACATTGATATGAATCTCCAGAATGACTAAATCGTGGTGGCCTATTCTGAAATACATATGCAGTTTTTCTTGCTCGATTATGCTTTTACACATCGTGACCAGATGGGTTTCTAAGGGAAAAAATGCTTGATACTAGTCACGCCTGTGTAACTCGCGAACAGAATTCTGAAAGAAAAAAATCCGGCTGATCCCACGCACAGTGGTAATCGATGTAATGCGAAGCAGCCAGCAAAAAGCTGCATACACCGCCTTGTTTAACTTTCAGCCAAAAGAAATCACTCATGCCATGCCATCTAGTTCGCCATATATCGCATGTTTGCCATGCACGCATGCATCCACAATCTGGTATATGCCATGCTAATGAGACGTATATTCTGGTATGTACAATGCTTGACCTGTCGTTTATGTTCATCGCGCACTCGTGTCATGCCATACCACTTTTGGTACATATCCAGTTAACAAAACGGTCGGAAGCGCACCATGGCAGTGTCATGTAAATCATACCATACATGACATGCATAACATGATTCGCATGTTAGGACCTGTCATTTATGTTTGTCATACAGTCACATCGCGCAATACCAATTTTGGTGTATATCAAGCTAGCCAAACGGCCGCGAATGCACCACGAGTGTGGCATCTAAATCATGACACACCATGCATGTCATGGTTTTCATGTTACCAACTGTTATTCATGTTCTTCATACAGTAACATCGCGCAATACCAATTTTGGTGCCTATAAATCTTGCGATACAGCCGCGAGCGAGCGCACTATGAGCGGTTCATGTCGTACATGACTCGCATGTCATGATTTTCATGTTCCCTCTCATTTACGTTCGTCATAGAGTCGCGTCGCGCACAACCAATTTTGGTGCATGTCAAGTAGCGAAACGGCCGCGAATTCACCATGAGCGTGGCAGTAAAGCATGATATACATGCTATACATGTCATGGTCTTCATGTTACCAGCAGTTATGTTCTTCGTGCAGTAACAGCGCGGAATGCCAATTCGGTGCATATCAATCTAGCGAAACGGCCGCGCGTGCCCATGAGCGTGGCGTAAATCATCTCGTACATGACATGCATGTCATAATTTGCATGTTACCACGTGTCAGTGATGCTCGTCATACAGAAATGTCTCGTCATACCAGTTTTCGTATATAACCATTCACTTAAACGGCCGCGAGCGGCCCGAGATCATGTCATGTAAATCATGCTGCACATGACATGCGTGCCATGATTTGCATGTTACGACCTGTCATTATGTTCGTCATGAACTCTTGTCGCACCATACCAATTTTGGTATTTACTAAATTAACGGAACAACCGCAAGAGCCCCAAGGCCGTGGAATGTAAATCATGCTGTTCATGATATGCATGTCATGATTGTCATGTTATGACTCCTTATTTATGTTCGTAATACGATCATGTGATCCCAAACCAATTTTGGTACACATCCGATTAACTAAACGGCCAGGAGAGCACAAAGTCGTAGGCGGCTAGATAGATAGATAGATAGATAGATAGATAGATAGATAGATAGATAGATAGATAGATAGATAGATAGATAGATAGATAGATAGATAGATAGATAGATAGATAGATAGATAGATAGATAGATAGATAGATAGATAGATACGCTCAAAGTCGCAGAAGTGCTTCGCATTTAAAACAAAGTATGGGACAAGGACAATCATGTGTGGGCGGGCCGCTAGCGAAAAGTGCGCGGCCGTCTTCGGCCCGCGGGACTCGTGTTTGACCTCTGGCCCAAGATGACTGGAAGGCGAAAGACACCGTTTTCTTTTCAGTCAATGTATTTTTCCTCCCGCGCCCCCCCGAAAGCCGTCTGTACCTAACGTTGTTCTGCCCCGTCTGCAGGATGGGGTTCATTGCAAGCTTTCTGCACCCCACATGGCTTTGCACCGCCTCCATGATTGACCCACCATTGAAACATCGACGATCTAATGTGATGAGGTCATCATGCGACGCCACATTATGTGACGTCATGGTGACGTCACATGGTTTGACGCTCTGTGATGTCATTATGACGTCATATGGTGAGGTCATCACGTGATGATTATCTTTCGCATCACTACAGCTGACGCCTACGACGCGTTACTTCGACGCCGAAGGTCAATTTTCGCGTTTGTTGAGGCATCTAAGTCTTTCGCCTTGAAACTGAGCAGAACACTCAAGACAACGCCTTCGCTGTTGCGCCCGAGCGACAGCGGCCAGACATCACGGGGGTGCAGGGTAAAACATTTTGTGACAGCTTGCCCTACAGCTCTTGGGAAAATGACAAATTTCTTCAAACACGCCATATACTAATATATTTTCATAAACGCTTTTATTTATTTATTTATTTATTTATTTATTTATTTATTTATTTATTTATTTATTTATTTATTTAATCAATCTTTGCGCTGTCCAGAGAGCATGCGATGCGGCGGCTAGGCTAGGTCTAACTGTCCGCACGTGGGGGCGGCTCGTGGTGTTGCCCTAAGGGGTGGCATTTCTCCGGATCTTCAAAAAGTTCTTCGTACCGTACCATACCGTATTTGTTTATTTTTTATTGCAACTTTACCGATCTAGATTTCAGACCTTATTCAGGAGTGGGCTGTAGGTCAGCACGAAAAAATGGATAGCTTAAGCACACACAAGGCATTGCAGCAATATATTTACGATTTCAAGAAAACCTCTTCTATCAAATACATAAAGACAAATGCTACAACTGAACTGCAGGACCGCGACGACGAACACCCCAGTGGCCCCCACGTCGATCCGGCTACATAAGACCGGGAGCCACCAACCACCACGGGTCATCGCTAAAAGATCCCGAGAGCTGGACTGAAGGGTACGACCGGGTCGCCGTTTCCAACGATTGGACCATGCAGTGAAGACAAACTACTTCACCATTTATTTATGATTTGATGCCAGCGTTAAGAAAAGGAGAAGTCATTACGATGACAATGCTAAAAAGAATCAGGGGTGGTGTGAGGTTACCGTAACAGCCTATAGCAGAAAGAAACAGCACAGTACTGCTCATTGTACGCATGCACTATTCTGCTTTATTTCGCCGCTGTGCTCCGCTATACTGCGCTTATCGACTCGACGGTCGACGCTCGTGCGTTCAGGCTACAAAAATGGGTGGCTGTACATCCTCGTTCTGTCTCCCCCTCACGCGTTTGCCACCTCTTGGAATCCAGTCAGTTACCCTTAATGACCACCGGTTATCCTGCCGAGGTGCTACGTGCCTGGCCCATACCCATTTCTTCTTCTTGATTTCAACTCTGATATCCTTAACCCCGGTTTGTTCCCTGACCCACTCAGCTCTTTTCCTGTCTCTTAAGGTTACACCTAGCATTTTCCTTTCCATTGTTCGCTGCGTCGTCCTCAATTTAAGTTTAACCCTCTTTGTAAGTCTCCAGGTTTCTGCTCCGTAGGTAAGTACCGGAACATGGGAGAGGCCTTTGCCCTGCAGTGGGCGTAGACAGGCTGATGATGATGATGATGACGACATCCTCGTACTGCACTGCAAGCGCTCTTGCCCTGAGTTTTTACAGCCTGAGTTTGTTACTGTCTCGCACGTAGTCGCTGGCCTATCCTTTCCCGATGCTGCTGTTTTGCGCCCACAAACATATTTAGAGGAGATGCCTACACGATATTTCCATCTGTCATGCCCATCACAGCATGAAAGGTCATAATGACACATAGTTGGACTCCTGAGTGTTGTTAAGACATTAAGTCCCCGAAACTGGCAGAAAAATTATGTAGTTCGATCATTGTACACTCTGCTGTGCTCTATTTACGCCGGGTGTCTTAATTTACGCTGCATGCGCGGCCTCTCTCACAACCTCCTATCCACTTACCCTTTCCCTCCCCTTCCATTTCTCCTCTATACATCCCTCTCCAGTCCGCCGCGGGGTTAGCGGCTACGGTGCACGGTGCTGACCGAAGGTCGCGGGTTCGATCCCGGCCGCGGGCTACGGCAGTAATTTCGATGGAGGCGGAAATGGTTGAGGCCCATGTGATCTTAGATTAGGTGCACGTTAAAGAACACAGATGGGCGAAATTCCGGAGTCCTCACTACGGGTCTCTCATAATAATTATCGTGGTTTTGGGACGTTAAACCCCAGATTATATTATTATTATTATTATAATCCCCTCTCCCTCCCCTCCCCACTTCCCCTCTCCACCCGCACTAATCTCTGAACGCGAGCTCGACATGCCGAAACGCTGCTTCGCACCGCCTCATGGTCCCCTTAGCGGGGGATGGTGTTATGGAATATTTTGATGGGAGTGCTCCTAGAGTTTCTTGTGTTCAAATTACCTATAATGTATGCTGTATATATCACCCTTTTGTAATACACAATTGTAGGAAAAGTCAACACCTAATGCAAATTACAATTATTTGCAGTGAGCCACTACTACTCTAATACTTGTTCTTAATGCATCCTGAGCCTATTTTCGAGGACAATTTTGGTATATAATGATTGCTTGTGTTAAGCCATCATGCCTAATATTACTACTTGTGTACTGTAAGGATCTTTGTGGGCAAGTTGACTGAACTTTCGGTGGTATCTGTTACACATGTATCCAACGCATACAGCTGCTCACGGGACTGAAGTGGTGGACAGCTTGCTGTGAAAGATGGAGCATTCGTCCTGCAAGTCTGGACAAGGCCATATTAAATGGTATGTATTTGTTTCCATCACTACAAATCGACAGTTTAGACATTTTCAATTGAGAGACCTATTGCTGCTAATTGTGAGCAACTCCAAGACAGGAAACGATATCTAATAGCAAGTGCATGTCATATACATGTTCCACTTGGGTATTCATGCTTGTGGCCACCTTTATTGTAGGATGTGCTAAAAAATGTGTTGTCAGCTACCTGCACTGTGCCATAGCAGGATATCTGACTGTTTGAGGAAACTTGGGACATTTGTGCAAGGCAGAATGAACAAATTGATTTCCAGAGTTTCATGATGAAGTAACACTTGGTAAAACAAGTTGTAAGGTATGCATGCTTGTGTGTTAGAGTGCCGTCTTAGGCATTGTATTCAAGTATTATTCTAAACCTTTATGTGCAAACAGCACAAAAAGCTAACGAAGAGCAAGACTGGTAGAGCACAGCCAGAGTGCTCACTACCAATTGAAAGTTATTAGTAAAATGCAGCCATATATTGCAGTTTCAAAAATAATTTTCACAGAGGAAAGGAAAAAAGGACACATCAGGTGTCTTATCATTGAGCAATGTTACTTCTGCTGCCATATCTATTAATGTGTGCTGACTAACATGTCACCAGATGAAGCAATTTTTTCATGCACGCTCCTTGTACTGTAATGCTCAGTGACTTCCATATTCTTTTTTACATTGTTTGGCCGCCGCCACGGTGATCTAGTGGTTATGGCGCCCGACTGCGGGCCCAAAGGTCGCGGGATCGAATCCCGGCCGCGGCAGCTGCATTTTCGATGGAGGCGAAAATGTTTGAGGCCCGTGTACTTTGATATAGATGCACGTTAAAGAACCCCAGGTGTTCGAAATTTCCGGAGTCCTCCACTACGGCATATCTCATAATCATATCGTGGTTTTGGGTCGTTAAATTCCAGCTATTATTATTACATTCTTTGCGCGTTCCACAGCTTGGTCGTTAAAATTGTCCCGTCTGCTAATTAAACTTCACTACAAGCTAATAGGATATTGTATTGCAGGTGAGTTATTCGGTGTCTTCTTGTGTGATTGGTGGTCCCCTTATATTTGCATGTGATGTTTGGTGCTGTGTTTGCCGGTAAGCACCTAGGCCATTATAACACGCCATCAATCAAGATCGCTGCTAAGTTAGGGAAAACGTGTTAAACTTTTTTCAACATCCTTACTAAATCGAACAGCTCTGAATAGGCGTTTGATGTCTGCTATTTTTCGCTCCTTACAAACCGTGACATGTACCTTAGAACCCCACTGTGAAACTGTTCACCTCTTTTGTGATTTCTTACTTTAAAAGTAGCATTTGGCTGTCGTAGACTGCTTGTCAGTAGTGTGGGTTATAGTTATAAAATAATATTCTCATAACTATATCCCACAGTGAATATGCCACTTTTGAGACAGAACATTTCTTATAGCTGTTGTGTTCTGCAGGTTTCTAACCAGCTTGCATAACTGCAGTAAAGCCAAAGTAAAATGGTGTTCTGAAGTTTGAAAACACACTTCACTGTCAGCCGTGTATTACGTTTGTTTGTGGAGAAGCCTATGAAGAGTAATTATGACATACAAAATGCACTTGACAGCATATTACCTTGTACGATGCAAATTAAATTGAAGCTACTCTTAAATCTTGTGGCGTGGTGGAATTTTGTTAGGAGCAATGAAAATATGGCACACGATACGAACTTCCAAAAGCGTTTGCATTTCACTTGGGTAAACAGACAAAATTACTTCAAAATGACTCGTAGTTTTGTACGTTTTCTTACTAAACATATTGTTCCTCTGTAGGCAAAGCTAAATAAGAGAGTTGGGCTAGTTTGTGTTATTACTTTAGCTGTGACATATCTCCTAACGCCTATGCTGAACAGGAAAATGAAGAGTGAAGGGGCAGAGGCAGCTCAATCTTTTTGGCAGCTCAACTGCCAGAGAGCGCTAGGCTTCAGCTGACAAAATTTAAACAATCACACATGCAAGGAAGTCACTTTACGTGCAAGCAAATCCACTGAGCAATGCACTCTATTTATTTGACCGTTAAAACTAAAAACGTAACGTGTTTTAACTACATATGTGGGCTGTGACTGCTCTCTAGACAGGCAGGCAGTAAGACTGCTGCATTTTCATGCCTGGTGAAAATATGTAAGCTTGCCACTTCTGAAACTCGCTGGGCGAGAAGCGGCATATCTTAAGCTTACCAACATGACTTCTCCCCCAGTGAAATTTTCTTGCTGCCTGCTTGATGTTATTTCTGCACACTGTCAGATCATTGTTTGTCCATTGGGGATATTCTGGGTTTGTGAATGAATTTCAGCATTGAAGGCAAGAGTTCTGCCCTGTCTCTCTCTTATTTTTGTTATATGTATAGCTGGAAATTATGTTGCAGCCAAAGTGGTAAAGTATGGTTCACACCTTTGACATCGAAGGTATTCATAAACCTCTGGCACAGCGTGCTTTTCGTTCTTGCCCTATTTTGCATTTTTACTGAGGAATGCAAAATGCTGGTCATGCACTGCAGTTATACCCATACAGAACTAATCAATAATTTGATTGTGACGTGTGCAAAGTTTATCATATTTTTCTCGTGAAACTTTTAGTTGTAAGTGCCCGTCCTTCTGTCGCAGGCTTCATCTGTCACAAATTGCTGGGCACGAATGTGAAGAACACCTTGGCCCCACTTCTGTCGAGGTAACTGAAGTTGCCTGAACAAATGAAGATGGGTGGTGCTACCAACAGTGAACGACTGTGATTTTATAATGTGCAAGTGTATGAACAATCGCGTTACGCTAATTTGCATTCACTAGTCAAGTGTTGCAATAAAGTATGTGGAAGTTTATGCACAGTTGCATTAAATTAGCGCTCAATAAGCTTCAAGTTTGTAATCACATATTTTGGTGGTATTCGTAGGGCACACATTCCACATTAAATTGTGATATGCTCATTTACTGAGGGTGCATGCAGTTCCTTGAAACGATTGAAACCCCTTGAAAATTAAAAGTACATTTTCGAAGCCCTTAAACCCTTGGAATTTCTTAGCATATAGTGTCCAATATTTACAATACTAATTGCTTTCTATGTCGCTAACATTTGTCTAGCAAACTGAGGGAACATGTCGTGCTCAGTGATGATTCCGCTGCTGTGTTTACCTTGCTTGCATCACTGCTTGACCGATCATTCACTTCGTTTCCACAACTGTCGGTCCGCCTTCCCCCCCTTTCTTTTGATTCGACTCCTTGGGACTCCACTTCCAGCGCTTATGCTAGTTTCTCCTCTTCTATTGCAAGCTCACTGCGTGTGACAGATCTTCTAGCTATACAAACATGCACTGTCCTATAATGCAGGCAAAATGTGAAAAAAAAGCTGACGCTTTGTGCTAGAAAGCAAGTACTTCTGACTAAAGCTGATCGCATTGCTGCTCAGGCTTAGTGATTGACGCTAATGCATTAAGCTGGGCTAGTTGGTATTGATTGTATGCTTCCATATTGCTAGCGAACACGCACAAAGGACGACAGAGAAAGAGACAGGACAACCGCTGGACTTCAACTGATTTTTTAATCGACATGAAGGGCACAATACATTTCTTTGCGCACACGCAAGTGCCACGTCATAGACGAAGTTTATCCACCAAAAGAAAAAAAATAAATTCTCCGCCGCCTATCGATACCACCAGTTCCCACGTGGTTTCTTCTTACACAGATAGTCCAGTTCTCTTTTCGACAACGCGATGGACGGAGTGCTGACACATGTGTCACCCGCCTTGTGAATTTTGACAGCTTCTACTATTTCCCTCTTTCTCTGTTCCCCGCCAACGTACATCACAGAGGTGGCGTCATATGCTCTTTCTATGTCGTCCTTTGTGCGTGTTCGCTAGCAATATGGAAACTTAGTGATTGACTCCCATGTAGCGCTTGTTATTGCTCTTTTGTGTAGGCAAAAAACTTGACTTTATATGTAGAGGATATTTGCCAAGTTGCTTGCTCTACTGGCATAAATCCAATTCGCACTTGACTCAATTGTTATGAAAGCCCAAAAACAGGAGAAGCATGATGACTGCATGCAGTCGAAATGTACACAACGATCAAATTGTAAAAATGGGGGATAAAATTTTGAAGCGGTCATTACCATTTTGTTGTTTCGCAGGTAAGTACTCGGGAAAAGTAGAAGCGTCGTACATCACCGTCAAAAAACTGAACAGTTTCTCAATGACGCAAAAGTGAGACGGGGGAACTGAACAAGATTACTTATCTAATATAAAAGATGTCCCACTAGCTGCATTATTGCTGTGAATTTTGTGCACAGTAGGAAGCTAATGTGATCAGGTAGAGTATCGGACGCATATCTCAAGGTTGTAGATTTGGTCCCTAACAGCAGCAAGTTGATTTTTCATCCTGTTTAATTCATTTCCGTTTATGTCATAATTACTACTCTACAGCTAAAACCTACAAATTATGTCCTTTATATTTTCCTTGGCTTCATTGTCTCTAGGTTCTCACGTGGCTGAATCCCATTTTTGTAATTCAAATGCATAAAGCTGCCCGTATTATTTTGGAAACTTTGTTAGAGCAGAAAATTGATACTTTTGATGCTGCCGTCCATCCACCAAGACCCTTCTATAGGAATCCTTGAAGATCCTTGAATTTGGGCTTCGAAACCGGTATGAGCCCTGTTCACTCCTTCTGCACATTTCTTCCCGTAGTGTGTGCGCCTTGTCAGCAGTGTTTATGTGCTTTTTTTACCTTCTGATACCTGTAGTTGTCTAAAATTTATTTATTGAATTGGTGCTTTACATAGTGTTTAACTTATTTTGTCAACTTACATACGGTTTGCACATTACAGTGTGAAGTTCACAATATGTCAAACCACAAATATTTAGAAACTTGAACAAAAGTTGTTGCTTAAAAATAAATATTTTACTTAGAAAACTGTTCTCTTCTTTTTTCCCAAGTTACACGGAAACTCAGCTAGTGTCCATTAAACAAGCTAATATAGAAGAACAGGAGTTTATGGCAGTGTTAATGTGTTGCTGCTTGACATGTGCCTTGTGTCGCCAACTTCGGGTCAAGTATAAGTTCGTTTTACTCATAGGTTTTGCAACCTCCAACCTACTTTGAATGGGCAAAGGGGCCATGTACACTGGCTAGAATATGACCTGTTGTGAATATCTGTTGGTAATAGACGAGTATAATAGCACTGGCTGTGATAGACTTCGAGATATAAACAGATTTGAGTAAGTTTTAAACATTACCCTTCTTTGCTGCACCTTACAGCGTGTGAAAACAGCAGTGCATTCATAAACGTTATGCTAAAGGTTTATTCCAGCTGTCAGCAATCTGAAAGCTTTGTCGCGTAATTGAGATTATTTGTTGCTTTGAAAGAATAGGCAAATGAAAATTTAGGCGCCCTTATGTACTGCAGGCCCAAGGTACCTAGCTAGGCCTGCAGTACTCATGCACTTCCATTTACTTGCCAATCAAAATGATCTCAATCAGGCTATGAGCGTCACCCATGTTTTCACTGACCTTTCAGTGTTGAATGTGAAAACCCTATCAACAACGCTTCAATTTGAGTTCACCGTTTTTTTCACGATAAATCAATATTGATTTTGCTTAATAGTCTTCATTGAAAGTCGTGGGCCATTCTCATACTGGTCAACAGCTTGCTCAACGGTTTTTTCTATTGATCCACAATGTATTTTCAGTGCCCTCTCTTGACTTGCTCAAAACCTTCTCCATGTTTTTTTCAATAAAAGTTTTGTAAGCGATGGCTTCCTGCACGCCACCTTCATGAGCATCCTTTGCAGAATTGCCGGCATGTTCATTGCCGTCGATGCCACAGTGGCCTGGAAGCCACTGAAATTTATGTCATGCCCTTTGTCTCTTAATTGCTGATAGGTTTTCTCATTTCCAATACTAGTTGGTCTGTGCACTACAATGTAAGCTGACGACAGACACTGCATGGCAGACTTCGAGTCTGTAAATATGCCCCATTACAGTGGCGACTCTAGTTGAATCCTTCGAAGTGCCTGCGGAGTGCCGCAAGCTCCACAGCAGTTGACGTAGTCCTAAAAGACGCTCTAAATTATAGGTTTCGGCTTTTGCAGGGACGATACAGCTCGTGCGGATCCCCTAGCTTTTGTAGACCCATCCGTGACATTTGACGTGGTCTGCATATTCCTCGTGCAGCATCACAGAGACAGCTCCTTTAACGCTGGCGACGAGAGCTCCGTCTTCTTCCGAATCCCCGGCACTGTCAAACGAAATTTTAGGGCTGTTCCAGGCACCAAGGGGTGTCAGATTCTTTCAGGAGTGGTAGTCTGTTGGAGGCACTCTCGGAAAGTCGAAATCCCTCTTGCAAAGGAGGCACCGGGCCAGTCTTCTGGAAGTGAGGCTAGGTGGTGGGCAGGAGCGTGAGCAAGGTGTGTGATGTGTGCCCTAAGCACCTCCAAGGTTATGTGAATGCTAGCACGGTGAGCCTTTGCGATGGCAATGGCCTCCGCTGATGATGCCACCGTGGCAGTCCGAGACAAACCTGACCCTGAGCCTGAGCATTTTCGATTGTACGTATGTTGCTGTTATATGTGTTCGTCACACCGGTAGACTGTACGCATATACCCGAGAAATAGAGTTCCGATATATTGCAACATAGCGTGCACCGATGTACCCCACGTTTTCCTCCGAGGAACGTGAAAAGATTGAAATGGCTGTTAAACGCTTCTTAAACCAGCAACCTGGGGACTCCAGCAAAGGCCTATATTGATGATGACGCGAAAATCTGTGAGTCCTGGCGTAACAAACATTCGCACATTGATTGATACGCGTAAGCTGCATTGGCGTCCGCGTAAATGTGACCGACGGTCGATTTCTCAGGTAAAATCTCGAGGCCTTTTCACTAAGGTACGCCGATATTTAAATCGCAGCTCTTTGGAGCCTTGCACGCACCTGATGCTGTGTTACGCCTGACGTCCCAACAGATGTCATCGGCATAAATGGAATATGAATTGAACTCGGTATACGTTCCACCGATTCTGATCAACACAAGGTTGATATATTGTGGAACTTAAGACCCCACCTTGAGGAACACCGCGGTGTGTGTAGTGCTGAGACGTTGGACCATCATCAGTTTGCACAAAGAATGATCTCATGTCCAGGTAGCAGCAGATCCAACGGTACACTGACCACCAAGACCAACCGATTCGGGGCGTCAAGTATGGCCTCAAGCGTTAGGTTAGCGTGCAGCAAGTGTGCAGCAAGCGTTATGTTAGCGATGCAAAGTACGCCACAAGATTTGCAGAACAGGCTGCAAGAGCATTTTTCCCGAAGCAGACAGCGCACTCTATAAACTGCTCCGAAATCGACGAGTCTGACCATAGTGCCACATCGGATATATCCAGTCCTTTCAGCATGGCCGAACTTATAGCGGCGATTGAAATTTCGCACAAAGGAACACCTGGTCCAGACGGTATCCTTGCGAAGTTTTCAAGAACATGGAAAGTGAAGCTCTTCGCGCACTTCTGCAGGCTAATAATAAAGTATGGGAGAGTGGGGACGTCCCATCTGATTGGAAACATTCAGTTGTTGTCCCGATTCCAAAACCAGGAAAGTCTCCAAAAAACCTGCAAGCTTTACGCCCAGTTTCACTGACTGCGACCGTCTGCAAGCTCGCTGAAAACATGCTGGCCACACGTATTTTCTGGTGGCTTGAACGAGAGAATAAATCATCCGGCTCAAATTGGGTTCCTTTCTTATTTGGGAACTGAAGATGGACTTTCTATCTTGTCGGACGACATTTTACAGGTTTCCCCACACAGCCACGCAGTACGCACGGTTGTAGCAACCGACATAACGAAAGCTTATGACAAATAGACCATGAGGTCATTATTTCCAACCTCATCGAGCTGGGACTTCCGCCGCGGGTCGTTAGATTTATTACTCTTTCCTTCACAATCGCACATTTTATAAAGGTAGATGGAAAGCCAGAAGGTTGCTTCCCGTCCAACAGAGGTGTCCCACAAGGTTCCGTTTTGGCTCCTCTTCTGTTCAACGTTGCACTAATACCTCTAGCTTGGCAACTACACTGGATTCCGACGTGAAGTTTCTAATATATGCTGATGATGTGACTTTGTGGTCTGTGCATGAAGACGTCTCAAGACAAGCTCAACAGCTTCAGCAAGCCCTTGATGTACTTGAGAACTACACTACACTCAAAACGGAGGGTTAGACATTTCCCCCAAAAATCAAGCTATGTTGTGGTGGCTAACAAGGCAGGACGCAGAAAGATCATGCGGGGCTCCTTTATATTTACACTTGATACAGTGACAATTCCTGAGCCTTCGGCGGTCCTCATACTGGGTCTTGACATTCACCGGTCCGGCAGTGTGCTCACTGGCTCCGCAAAGTCAGGCAGAGTTCCACAAAAAACGCTTCATCTGATTCGCCGCATTGCATCAAAGGAGCTGGAGCTCGTACTGATGTAGCTCGACGGCTCGTACGCACAGTTCTACATCCAAGAATTGTATACCAGGCTGCAATTTCAACGTTTAACTTTGGCACAGCTGGCACAGTTGGAGACTATCAACCGTGACGCCATGCGCACAATCACAGCGTTACCCCGCATCACCCCGATACCAACTTTACAGGAGCACGCTCAGCTTAACACAATTGCAAGCTAATTTCGCAAAGGGAAAAAACGCCAGCCTGCGCTGAAATAGCAGCACAGTCACAGCGAAAGCTGGAAGAGCGGCGTTTCTAGAGCCCGTTGTAAGCTTTCTTGTGGCTACAATACAAGTACACTAGAAAGGTACCAACTACTCCATAAATCACAATATTTGTGAAGCTGGGAAGCACCCACTAAGCCATTAGTCGTCATTCTGCGGAGAAGCGAGGCACCAGCTACACGTCTGTAAGGCACTATGTGCACTTTGTTGACGCGACGACTGATGACGATGAAGAATTAAGGCTCAGCCCTTTGTAATGGGTTGGAAGCTTTAAACGGCCCACCAGTTATGTAATTTGCATTGGGTGACGCCCGGTCGCTATTTCTCTCTCCCGTCATGCTGTATAGCATACGTTGACGTGGGAGAGAGACGGGGAGGGCGAAGAACTTTACTGAGACCCTGAGGAAATGGATCATGCGCTTATGGGCTTCCTTGGCAACCAATACAAGTGCACTTGCGAAGAACCCCCTACGCTATAAATCATTGTAATTTTTGAGAAGTAGGGCAGCAGCACTGTGCCATTTTCTGTCAGTTTATGGAGAGCCGTGGTACCTGCTAAACGCATGTAAGACATTATGCGCACTTTGTTGATGTTGTGCCTGATGACGACGAAGAACTATGGCAGATCCCTTTGTAATGGGTTGGAAGCATTCAACAACCTACTCGTTGCGCAATTCGCATTGTGCGACGCCTGGTTACAGAATTCGCGTTGTGCGCCGCCTGGTGCTTATTTTACACTTCTACCACGCTATATTGCATATGCTAATGTGGTTCCTTCCCGACATGAAGCCTGCATAGGACCTTTTTGCAAGACAGTTTCAAGCACCGCCATGGCTCAGAGGTTGAATACTGGGCTCCCACGCAGAAGGCCCAGGTTCAAACCTCGTTCCATCCTGGGATTTTTTCTTATTTCGTTTTTTTTTTTTCTTATTTCGAGCGATACTGGTTACGGACACCGGCGGGGGCGGCGGCGGCGGCGACGGACAACTACGGCGCCAAAAACGGCCGGTGAAATGATCTCATAACAGCTTTCGCTGTAAAAGCGCGTGAAATAAAAAAGCAACTTGTTCCGGTTGTTGCTGAGTTGCATGCCCACTTTCAACGCGGGTCTCCCATTGACCACCAGTCCTATACAATGCCTCCCTAGGAATTCACTACCATCACATCTAATAAGACAACCAAGTTACGGCGCAGTGATACATCAGGTAATTGACGAACGCTCTGTCATCGAAGCACCATGCGCTAACGTCTGCAAAGTCTATAGAGATGCTGCCATCCTACAGACGGCAGAAGGACATCATTCCTAAGTATCACGCATAATTTCATCAGTGGTCACCTGCATTTTCTGTCTACGGAAGCCAGTCATCTTGTAATAGAACTTCAAGCCATCCATAACGCAGTGCGGGATGTCACCTCTAAGCTGTCTACAATGAAGCAACTTGACGTATTACAGCGAAAGCTGTTATGAGATCATTTCACCGGCCGTTTTTGGCGCCGTAGTTGTCCGCCGCCGCCGCCGCCGGTGTCCGTAACCAGTATCGCACGAAATAAGAAAACACGAAATAAGAAAAAATTCCAGGATGGAACGAGGTTCGACCTGGGCCCTCGCGTGGGAGCTCAGTATCAACCTCTGAGCCATGGCGGTGCTTGAAACTGCTTTGCAAAAAGGTCCTATACGGCTTCATGTCGGGAAGGAACCACATTAGCATGTGCAATATAGCGTGTAGAAGAGTAAAATAAGCACCAAGCGTCGCACAACGCAAATTCTGTAACCAGGCGTCACACAATGCGAATTGCGCAGCGAGTAGGTTGTTGAATGCTTCCAACCCATTACAAAGGTCTCTGCCATAATTCTTCGTCGTCATCAGGCACAGCATCAACAAGGTGCGCATAATGCCTTACATGCGTTTAGCAGGTACCAACGCTCTCCGTAGAATGACGAAAAATGGCACAGTGCCTGCTGCCCTAATTCTCAAAAATTACAATGATTTATAGCGCAGTGGGTTGCTCGCAAGTGCACTTGTATTGGTTGCCAAGGAAGCCCATAAGCGCATGAACCACTTCCTTGGGGTCTCAGTAAAATTACAATGATTTATAGCGTAGTGGGTTCCTCGCAAGTGCACTTGTATTGGTTGCCAAGGAAGCCCATAAGCGCATGATCCATTTCCTCGGGTCTCAATAAGTTCTTCACCCCCCCCCCCCGTCTCTCTTCCACGTCAACGTATGTTATACAGCATGACAGGAGAGGGAATACGATTGGGCGTCACCCAATGCAAATTACATAACTGGTGGGCCGTTTAAAGATTCCAACCTATTACAAAGGGCTGAGCCACAATTCTTCATTGTCATCAGTCGTCGCGTCAACAAAGTGCACATAATGCCTTACAGACGTGTAGCTAGTGCCTCGCTTCTCAGCAGAATGACGAATAATGACTTAGTAGGTGCTTCCCAACTTCACAAAATTGTGATTTATGGCGTAGTGGGTACCTTTCTATTGTACTTGTATTGTAGCCACAAGAGAGCTTAACGGGCTCTAGAAACGCCGCTCTTCCAGCTTTCGCTGTGACTGTGCTGCGGGTTCAGCGCAGGCCTGGCGTTTTTTTCACCGATTCTTTAGCGGCTGTCCACGAACTCAAGAAAGTTCACAAGGTGATGGAAATCTGCCAGGTGATACATAAGATGAACCGTAATACAGCCACTTGCATGAGGGTACACTGGATTCAAGGCCATGCTGCGAACCTCACAATATTGCTGCTGACCAAAAGGCACACTGCCCTCCTAATACACACCTCCCATCTATTCTCCTTCCACCTCAACCCCTAAATACACTCCGTGCCCGTAAAATGTTCTCCGGCAGGATACACGCGCTCTTATCCCACCGTGTGTCTGCTCTCTCCCCCTTCACCTTACTAGGGCGGAGGAGTCGTGTTTCGGAGGCTTTGGGCAGGGGTGGTCCTTACACCAGCTGTTATCTCAACATGGAACTGGTCGCATTTACCAGTTGGTGCTACATGCCCGTACTGTTCTGTTCCGGTGATGCAAGCAGATGCATACACCTTATATGGACATGCCAAGGATTACAGTCGGAACGCTACCGTCATCTCCTGCAAGCTGGTCTGCGCTACAGCGACACAAACAGTTATGACCGATGGATACATGACAACACATTCCACAAGATACTTCTTCACTTCATACACAACACCGGCCTGACGGCGCTCATTTAACACAAATATACACAACAAATATTATGCCTTAAGGGCAAGTCTATGTCGTAAATAAAAAAAACGTATGGCCTCATGGGAAACGTTGTCGTATGCTCGTTTTACATCCAAGAAGAGTGCTCATTTCCTGGTGTTGGACGTAAGTTGCCAGATCAGTGACATTGTCAATGGAGCAACGAGCGCGTCGAAAGCCTTCCATGGCATTTGGGTATACATTATAGCGTTCCAGGAACCACTCTAGTCTGGCAAGGATCATTCGCTCCATCAGCTTCCCTACACAACTAGCCAGTGCTATTGGGCGGTATGATGCCAGCTCTAGTGGGGATTTCCCAGGTTTTAGAAGCGGGACTAGACGGCTCATTTTCCATTCTTGTGAGACTTGCCCATCTCGCCAAAATTCGTTGAACACATCTTGCAAAGCTTCACGTGACCGCCCATTGAGGTTGCATGACATGCGGTATGATATGCCATCTGGACCAGGTGACGACGATCGATTGCATAAGGCGATAGCCGCATCCAGCTCCTCAATCGTGAAAGCCATGTCCATGCGTGAGTCCAATGAAGGAGGTGTGAAATCAGCAGCAAGGGCTCCTGTGCACGTCGAACGGCCCACAATCTTGCTGCAAAAATCTTAAAGGGATACTGAACAAAAATTTGAAAAAGCTACGAAAACACTTACATTCGACTCGGACGACACGACTGTTCCTGTACGCAGCGTTTATTTCACGTAATTTCGAGCAGTTGGCCGTATTTTTAGTGGATTGTGAGAGCGCGGCGGCTGCATGCCACTGCGCTTGTCGGCGGACGTGACGTCGAGTGCTCCAGCAAGAGGGGGGCAACCGGCACGCTCTCTCCTGCCCTGCCACTTCCCTTTCTCCACCTCTCCTCTCAAGAACCGAGGGTGGCTGGTGTGGCGCTGAGCCTTGTCCTCTTTTCCCCACATAGGAAACAAAATAGCGCTTATTCCTCAAAAACCGCTACAACTACCGAGCGTGTCGCGAGAGCGCAAAGATGCAAGGTGCGAGTGACAGTGGTTCCACGAGCGGTCATTGCGACTCCGAGTTCGACAGGCCTCCAAAACGGATGCGCCAAATACAACCATATGCATGTGACTGTTCTGCTGTGTCAAGCGACAGCAAGGACGACGAGCCAGACGAGCCGCCGTAGCCCAACGTGGGTCGGCAGCCGGGACCAGCAATTTACACAGTAACTCATAGTCACTATCCTCGAAGTGTTCGGAGCACAAAAAGTCACGCTTTGAAGGCACCCACGTTAGCTGCGATGGGCGCGCAGCGCGAATCCATATCCTTCGAAGCTTCGGCTCTGTTGGAAATGTATGACAGGGCACACCCTAGCGCAGAACAGCGTTGAGGCATTCTGCGTTGTGTCAGGTGCTTCACCGTTCACATTACGTAGCAGCACACAACACAGACGGCAATTTCGTAGACGTGGGCGCAAGCTCCGCTTGAGAAAACAGTCTATTCTAGGGACCGTAATACG
Source organism: Rhipicephalus sanguineus (assembly GCF_013339695.2). NCBI lineage: Eukaryota > Metazoa > Arthropoda > Arachnida > Ixodida > Ixodidae > Rhipicephalus > Rhipicephalus sanguineus. Next base: position 179,787 of record NW_023614817.1, read on the forward strand.
GCCGAGAGCGCGGCAATGGCGTCGTTGGCTGCCGGTTGAGAACACGCACGGAGAACACGTTCCCGACCGTGAAAACACGTTTTGGGGACGCGCGGCAGCGGGTGGCGGCTTGCGATGTCGATTGGTAAGCGATTTTGCTGCGAGCACGGTTGGCGAGTCGCTATCCGCGGAGTTTCGCGTCACTTCCTCTCTAGTTCGCGGCGCGGCCGCTAGACGCGCCAATTCACGAAAAATGCATTAAATTCGTTATTTTCTGCTAGCCTCTGGATGAAATGAACGTTGTTTCAACAAATTTCAGCACCCAATCTTTCAATTGAGTCATTTATCTCGGCGGCGAAAATTTTGTTCAGTATCCCTTTAAGCTACTTCGATATCCCGTCGATGTTGCAAAAGTGCCAAAGCTTTGAAAGGAAGTCGCTATTCAGGAAATGTACGTAGGCCTGGCACAGTCCGCCTTATCTGTGATAAAGGTTTTCGGGGATCTAGAGACTCGCACAACCGTTGAGACTTCGCCACCGTTGAGACTCTAGTTTATATAAACGACGCTGAATCTTCTTTTGTGAGCATATGGCTGTCCTTAGATCATGAATGGATTTTGTGCGTCGGTACCTTCGTTCAGCTCGTCGACGAATCTCACGAAGTCGTTCCAACTCTGTCACTTTCCGAGTGCCTTGAGGAGCATGTCAGCGTGCGCATCGCAGACTGCGCTGCTTCCTTGATCGCTTGCTCTAGGCCAGAGTAGAGACCTCAGCGACAAGCCTTTTCGATGGTGGTTTTAAACGCAACCCAGTCAATTCTCCTGATTGCGCCTACTGAATGACAGCCAGCGAGGCCTTTCATGTTAAGGTAACAGGGATATGATCACTGCCATGTGCCTCTCTATATGTCTATAAACCACTTTACAGATGTGGCGAAGTGGCGTGACACAAACGTCAGGTCCAAGCAGCTGCTATATGTGGAGCCTCGTAGAAATACAGGGCTTCCATCGTTAAGTAGGGACAGATCATGATCAGACATGAACGAAGCCAGTCGCTGACCTTTTGCGTAAACATTTCAGCTCCCCCAGATGGGGTGGTGGGCATTAAAGTCTCCCGTAATATTCCATGGACCATGGTTTTGTGCAAGTATGCTATCCAGTCTTTTTCTATCAAATCAGGCTGAAGGAGATAAATATACACATACTAATGTAAATGTGAGGTTTTTCTTCTTGACAGTCAGACAAACATTGGTTGTCATCGTGAGGTGGCACGGACTGAATGAGGTATGTAAGCTCACGACGAATATACACCAGGACCTTGCTGCTTTCGTTGTAGGTTGAGGACATCACTGATTCATAGCCGGATAGCCTGATTGGGTTTGACAACTTCGGTTCGATGATTACGATGACTGGAAACGGTTAGAAAATACATACTGGCAAAAATCAGAGATCCGAGATCTAAGTCCTCTGGCGCTCCACTGAATGATAGTTCCTTGCCTGACTTCTTTGCGGAACGATTGCTGATTTCCTGCCATCGCTCTACGCGAGGGTTGCTAGGACCAGGCTCAGCGCGTCCAAAACTTGCAGACCGTTTTGGGCGGTTGGAGTTCAAGGCTTCTTTGGAGTACCGCCATGACAGCGACGAGGGATCGCAACATCGGAATTATCTGCCGATCGACCCTTGACATATCAACTGAAGTAGGCTCGGAGAAAGGTGTAGGGCGAGGATGCCTGGACGGAGGCATCTTCGCAGGCTGCGTACGTGGAAGCGCAGGCCATTCTTCCGCAGCGTTGGGCTTCTCCGACTCATTTTCCTTGCTTGCAGCTTTGCTTGCGCTCGAAGCTGATGAGTTTTGCGCAGGTAACATATGTTTAGCACCCTCTCATGCACTCTTCTGTCGACGATAACGCCGACGCCGCACCATATCCGCGGATTCTCTGTGGGATGAATGATACCTAACCATTTCTTTGATAAGGGCAATTTCTCTTTTGATCCGTGGGCAGGTTTTGGAGGCCGCATCAAGAGGGCCATCACAATGTTTGCACTTTAGATCTTTTGCAAGACTAGCATCTGCAGTGTGCGGTTCAGCGCAACGGGGGCATACGGTGCTGTTTGTGCACACAGCCTTGACATGGCCAATCTTCTTGCAGTTATGGCATTGAAGAGGTTTGGGGACAAATGGTCGAACAGCATGTCGGAAGTGGCCGACCTTGGCATGCGATGGGATGGAGTCACCTTTGAAGATTACCTTTACGCAGCGGGTGTTTCCAAAGCGAAGGACATTAGCTATGACCACTCCCTCGTGAGCACGTTTTATAAGAATAGGCAGGTCTGAGTTCGCAACAGCCAAATCAATGTCATAAATTACACCCGCCACGCAGGCACCGTCCACTGGAATAACCGGCCCGACTTTGATGCCGGCCAGATGTGTTACTCTGCAAAGCTTGTCTAAGACTGTTGCATTCGCCGTGTCCACAGCGAGGATATTCTTTCGCGTATTCACGCGGACATCTTTGATTTCATCCGGTGCCACACCTTCAAGGAACATAGAGAGCTTGCCTGTTGACTGCTCGAAGGCTGATGGAACGATCATCGGGCATGAATAATATGGTGTGCGGCCACCGTTCTCCTTTTGCTTCGAAGTTAAGGTGTACACTGGTGAAGGCGCCTTGATAATTCTCTTTGCCTTCATACCGACGACGTCAGTTTGTAGATTGTGATGAATATTTCGTAAATGTTATGAAGCACGCGCCTGTTGCACGCATTGGTACGCATAGCCTCGCAGTCTTTTTAACCTGAATGCGCATGAGTCGACCGCAGAGTCGAAAAGCACCGTATAACGCAGCGCAGAGCCGAAATGAACGAGAATACGCGCATGCGCACCGTGAACAATCCAGTGCAGCTTTCGTGTGCCAGGCTTTTATTTGAAACGAAACCAAAGGCACCTACTTTCTTTGTCTTTGCTTATTGTCCTATTTCTTGCTCTCAAAGGCAGATAGGTTTTCTTCATTAGGAAAATGCTGCATGAACCACAGAACAAAGTAGAAAGAATTCACAGCATATTCACGGGTGAATGATGAAGAGCTTGGGCGAAGCTCCTGAAGAAATCATGGTTACACCGTGAAGTCTTCAGTGGTTTCGCCCAGCAGTAATCAAAGCGATAGACCAGTACATCATCAAAGACGTGACAAACAGTGTATACATTTATGCAAGAAATCTTATTAATCGTAAGTGGTAGCTAGACGTGGCTTCCGTTCCCCCTTCATTAGACGGCTTTATGGTCGGTGAAGAGATGGATCGGTGTTGGGTCGTAGTGGCATGTTTGCAAAGACGACGTTGTGGGCAGTTTGCAAACGTGGCTTCCGTCCCCCTTCCTAATAACGGCTTTATGGTTGGTGATGTAATGGATCGGTGATGGATCGTAGTGGGATGTTTGCAAAGACGAACTAGTGGGCAGTTTGAAAAGGATCGGTGATGGGTCGTAGTGGGATGTTTGCAAAGACGAAGTAGTAGGCAGTTTGCAAAGGTGGTTACGCCGGACAACGCAGACGTGACAAGGTATAATCATCGTGTGCGTATCACATCCCACACATCTGAAGCGCGACCACTTCATCTTTTCTATATGTCTTCATGAAGGCGCTAAGAAAATAAAAAAGGATTACGATCACGGTGCCCAAAGAAGCGGGTTCGGTTCCAGGCACAGCCTGCCACACGAAAGCAGTTCAGTACTGCTCACAGTGCGCATTCACGTATTCTCGTTCGTTTCGCCACTGCGTTCCGCTATACATCTCTTATCGAGTTCGTGGTTAACAATTGTGTGTTCAGGTTACAAAAAGGGGGTGTGGGCTCTTGCAGCAAGTGCTTTTACCCTGCGGTTTCTATCGCCTCAGTTCTTTTTACTGCCTAGCGCGCAGCCGTTGGCCCATCCTTTTCCGATGGATGCTGATGTATTGCACCCACAAAGAGCCATATTTAAAGGAGATGCTTACGCTATTTCGTCAGCTGTTACGCCCATATGAGAATAAAGACATTAAAGGCCGTTACATACTTGCACTCTTTGAGTGTTGTTAGGACATCAAGGTCACCATATTTGCAGAAAAATCGTCCAGTGGGATCATTTTGTGCTGCTGCGCTCCATTTACGCCTTGGGTCAATATGTGGTGTGTTGGGTGCCAGAGCAATGACCTATCGAAGACAATGTACTCAGCGTCTGCGTGGCATCCGTCCACGCAGACGCTGCCAACTTATTCCCACGTGGTTGTGACGGTGAGGAAATCAATTGCGGCCGGTAAAGATCAAACTCCTTATTAAGCGAACTTGTGCCCACAAAAAGAATTCCATTGAATTAGCAACGATATCAGCGCACACAGGCATTGGTCGTAGAATAATGTCATCAGCACTAAAGCTCGTCGGCTTTTATACATGTGGCATTACAGATTCCAGCGTTATCGTTGGTGCCCGGGTGAATTCCTGAATAAACTGTATTGTTCATTTTGGGCATATAATCTTATTTGAAGATTCTAAACTAATCGCGAACGTTCGGAGACATTCCGGCGCAACTTGCCAATGTAGTGGTTACACGCGTAACGGGCCGGTCATATATAAATAGAAAGAGGAGACGTGTGCCAGTATATATGGTGGTCCTTGTATTTGACATGAAACACTGTTTACGTAAAAAGCTCTGAATCTACTGGCAGCGCTTCTGGGATAACCAGACTAGAGCACTGCACGGGCCCGGGCCGGGCCGCCCGAAGCGTTTTCCGGCGGGCCCGGGCTGGGCTCGGGCTTGAAAGTGCGGGCCTGGGCCGGGCCCCGGCTTGAAGCCACGGGCCCGGGCCGGGCCCGGGCTTAAGGCTGCTGGCCGGGTCGGATTCGGGCCCGCTCACTCAGAGGCCTAAGTCGGGACACACACGAACGTTATGCATTGTATGGTCTAAGGCATTCTGTGCCAAGATGAAGTCACGCGTGCAAATGGCTGGCTCTTAAAAAGCTTAGCAAAGTAAACAGAAAAACAGTTGAACTCCTACTTCTCTTTCTTCTTTGCTACAAAATCGAGCATGGCTTCAGCGTGAGGAAAAATGAAATATAAAAAAACGGTACAATCACATACGGTAGCACATACGGTACATGCACATGCGGTGCAATCTGTAAGTAAACAAATATATTGATGCTCGCGTCCTTCGTTGCGCCTATAGAGGCGTAGACCGCATTATATGTGGCTATCCTTCTGGTCGAATTGCTGATGTTAAGGCTTGTGTAAGCTTTAAATCGCCTGGTCATGAACACGCGCGCCTGGATAAGTTTAGTAATGAACGCCCGGGCCCAGGCCAGGCCCGGTCTTGGAACCACGGGCCCGGGCCGGGCTCGGGCTGGGTTCGTTCATGAACGCGCGGGCCCAGGCCGGGCCCGCGCTTGGAACCACGGGCCCGGGCCGGGCTCGGGCTTCATATAGCGGGCCCGGGCCGGGCCCGGGCCGAAAAATCCGGCCCTTGCAGTGCTCTCAACCAGACTCGCACAAGCTTCAAGTAATTAAAGCAATCATAGGTAACTGGCCACCCACTACAAAATCTAAGATTTATGATGTCCTATTCCATATACTAAAAGGAACTCATGGAACACAGAATTATCTCTTGTCTAGCGATAACCTTCGGCGTATAATAGGTGTGTGCACCGCCGCCTCTATTTCTTCAGTGCTTCGGGGAACGCTCTCTCCTGGCCGTCAAGGGCGCGCTCCGCTTCCTCTCGCCGCTGCCGCGTGGTGGAGCTGTGCGAGTAGACTACGGAAGGTAGCGCTGAACAACTTCACGTATTACGAAGCGCACGACTTGATGTTTAAATCCGAGTTTAATGGCATTCGTGCTTCTCGCAGCTTTCGCAGGTACGGAGGGGAGCGAAATAATTGCTAACAAAGCGTCCCGCTGTTTTCATCACGCTCATACCGTAGTGGCAATAAAAAGATACTAGATAGTATTTGATTGTATCATGGATGAATCCTTCTCTTCATCAATCGTCCAGGCTACAAACACTTCAAAAAAGATGCGAAACAGCAAAGAATGCAGATGCCGCATGTTCGCGTCTTTCCATCCCCACTGTACGTGCTGCGCAGGCGGTCTGTCAGGCCGTACTGCCGGTTCGTTGCTTGCATTCGAGTTTGATAGTATTCGCGTTTTATTTTCTATTTCAGGCTAGTGGAGCCACGTCACTCGCATGTCTTAGTATGTCATACTGTTGTGTTCCACTCCGCAACTATAACGGGAAAAATCGCGATTGTCTTTTTTTACCCTTTTTCATCAAAAAAAAAACTCGCAGGGTCTCTTAGGCATTCACATAAGAGGACTGAAAGGCGAAAGCCATCGTCTTCTTTTTCTTCCCATCAATCTACTGAACCTCCCCTGCCTCCCTCCGAGATATTTCTGAGCCTAACATGCTTTTCTTACAGCCTCAAGGATCGGAGGCACTGCAAGTTTTCTGCAGCTCATCTGGTTATGCACTGCCTCCGATATCGGCCCATTTTGACCAAGCGAAGACGTAATATATTGACGTCACGTTATGTGACGTCACGAAGATGTCACAACGTTTTACGATCTGTTACGTCACATTAAGACGTCATCATGTAATGATGATATTTTGCATCACTCGTGTTGACGCCCTCGACGGTCAATTGTCGCGTTTGATGAGGCATCGAAGTCTTTGGCCTTAATACACTGTTCGGATGTCGTACCATGAAATTCCAGCTGCCGCTTGCGTTCGGGAGGTAGCTTGCAGTAATTAGGCGGGATAATTGGTCGTCTAATATCTTCAAACTACACTGGAATATTCAGCCGTCATTTACGACCACGAGCTTTCATAGAATATAACAAGCGGCGGCTTAAGAACAATGCAGTAGAGTCAGTCTTTGCAGACTATCCTTCACGTTTGTAGCCCAAAGTAACAACAGAACCAACATGACAAGTATCACTAAACGTGACCGTGCTGCGTCCGAACAGTCAATGAATGCATGTACCAGTAGCAGCGCTGTCTCGCGCTCGCTGCCATGTCCAGCGCTGGCATTATGTACCGAAGCTGAAGAATCGGAGCCCATGGGCACCACATGAGCTGCCGGCGAAACAAAACAACCGACATCATCATGTACAGTGTCGCAATGAATGCGTGCACAAGGCTCAGCAGGCTGCCCCATGCGAGAACAGCGCGTCTCACTACCGAAAAGGGCAAATGGAAGAGAAAAGAGAGACAGCTGATGGTCTAGATACTTAGGCGGCAGCAATCCGTTCACAAATACGAAGCCGCGCTCAAGTAACTGACAACAGGCCGCATTTTCCCCCCTGTCACATTGTCTGAAGTTCAAAGTCGGCACTACGACTTTCGACTTGAAATAGAGCCTCTGTTCACGCACATCGGTTAGTGTTGCAGGTAGCGCGCGGTATATGCACCTGTTATTATTTGTTTTTTGAACTACCACAATACAGCTGGTTTAAGCTCTGCAATGGTGGGATCGCTTGGCATAGTTCCTAATTTTCTGGCACCAGCATTTGCTTTCTATTTGTGGCACCAAATGTAATTCTCAAAAGCTTTGCGAAGGGGACGGCCGATCACGTATATCCCAGGAAGCAGTCTACTGACATTTCATGCTATCTAGTGCATGAACTCCAGCCTTGCGTATAGTATGCTACACCAGCAGACGGTAGCAGGCATGGGGAACTTTCAGTATTAGCTCAAGCTATTAGCTCAAGCTTTCAGTAATAGCTCTTGGCAAATGCTGCTTTCAAAAATCAACTTTCAGACAGCCAAAACCGACTCTCAGTTGAGCGAAAGTAACGGTGACTTAACAAGCTTCCGAACATCACTGTCATGCGATCTCTGTTATCGGCCTAGCATACGACGCACAAGTCTTCATCAAATAGCCCAGAACGACACATAGGCTTCAAATGGGATGGTGCCCAGAACGACAAGTGCGTCATGATTCCTTTTTAGAAGTTTTCATTACACTTTAACAGCGCAAATACAGCCGAAAATTCAACCACATAATAGTTTCGAATGCAGCCACGAGATTAGTTTCCGCGACGACGCGAAGGCGGGTATACTACGGTGGCGGCGCCTGGCGGCTAAGAATCGCACTAACGCTGACGGCCGGTTCCCATTGCGTTCCTCTCCTTCGCCTTCGGCACAGAAAGGTAGACAGGCGCTGGTGTGGGGAAGCATTAATCGTGCTTCGCGCCCTACAAGTCTCAAGAGGGGGAGCCTGAAAGAAAAAAACGCATTTTGAGACCTTTCGGGAGCGCAAACGCCTTCATCCCATGACGTATTTGGGATACGAGGCATTTTTTCGTGAACACTCTCTGTTAGCGTGCGTTATAGCTGCCGGTACATTGGAAGTTTGTGTAAAGCATTCGCAGCAAGTCCTATATGAGAGGATATTGCTGCGACCGTACCGTATTTTGAATGCGCATGTCTCCTGGCGGTTGGAACCAACTCTTCTTGAAAGACAATAGTGCCCAATGTTGCTCCACACTGTTTCTACGTCTTACGCCTTCATTATATGGCATTTAGATTATTGGTACACACCTCGCGTTAGTTGCTAAATTTTACGAAGTTATGTGTATTTTACGCACTTGAGTGTGCAATATTAACGCAACCGCGCTAAAAAGCTCATATCGCAAAAATTCCGGCGTCGGCGTCGGTGTCGGCGTCGTTGGTTGTGAGCGAACAATCACCACCTTGTCTGTGACGCAAAGTCCAGAAAGGTGCAAATAAAATGAATAATAAAAATATTACGGTTCGAGTGAAAATCGAACCCATGTCGTCTGCGTGGCAAACACTTGTTCCACGACAGAGCAACGCTATTGCTTCAAACGGCTTCGGAAAAAACACTACATAACTGCCATGCAGTGGAAGGAATCTCCTGAATGCATGGTAATGTTGAGTGGGAGAAGCTTAAAATCGCGCCAGGCGTCAAAAGACGCGAATTGCGCAACGAGTGGTCGTTTTAAAGGGCCGTCCATTACGAAGCATTCAGAGATATAAACCATCATCAGCTGCAAAAGCATCAACAAAGCGAGCAACTGCGTAGGCTCGTGTGTTGCCTTACAGACGCGTAGTGGGCCATTCGCTGATTCTCAAAAGGAATAATTACGGCGTAGTGGGCACTTAACAACTGTTTTGCAGTAGGCATGCTAGGATAGTTTGAAACGGCCAATGTTACGCGCACAGTCGTTCGTTTCCTTACGGCATTGTTCAAGCATACACCGAGAACCGAAGCAGGCTAGCAATTGTGGAGGTGATGCGCACGGGCCCCAATTACGCTATCGCGTTCTACTCTTTAAGGCGAAGCTCAAGCCTTCTACAAGTTTATTTAGGTCTCATTACAGCCACACTGCATTTACATATCATCACTGATGGCACAACTGCTCATAGAATGCAAAATGTATCCGCGCTCTTGGGCCGTAACCTAACTTTTTTTTCAGTCAATCAATCTGATTGTTATTGACAAATCAAAGCAAAGATTAGAAGATATCTGAACCGTTAGCCTACATCGGCTAGTGATCGGTCCATATCGAAGTTCATAAAAGCAGATTAGCAGAGCATGTATAACAATAAACAATATACACACTTATTTATGCATTATGCCACTAAACACAGCTTAATATCATCCCGATCTGGCATGCCTTAAAAATTGACGCGATCCCTCTGGGTTGACTCCAGCTTAGCTAGCAGCTTTCACCCTTCGTGTTTGCAAAAGCGTGAAGCCCGTCATGGAAAGCTTTCGTGGAGGGGTGAAGCCCGAGGCAGCCTTTCTGGCTACATAATGTCGCAAGGGATAGCTGCTAAAGCAACAAATAAAAAAAATCAGCCCTGCTCCCTCTCTCTCACCACAAAATAAAACACAAAAAAAACGCGCGGAAGAACAACAGGCACGTTGTTACACTGCGCGCCGTGACAGGGCACTTTATGTCCAATGTGCCCGAATAGAACTATATGCATTTAGCACGTACCAAGCAGCTACGGCGGAGTACACGAGGAATAATTTTCTCCCTGACGTTGCGTCTTCATTATTTTCCAGTTCTTCCATTGTGACCTGTCGGCCTAACGAATGAGCACGCTCAATTGCATTATCAAACACTGTGCGTGAGTGTGTGTGTATGTTATCAAAGGGGGAAGTGGTTGAAATCGGATATCAATATTAAAATTTTGTGTCACTGCCAGCTTACAGAATTATGTAGCACAGAGAATTATGTAGCCCAGAAAAGTTTCAAGCAAAGGGACTTTTAATGATGTCATGGATATGCTTGGACAGGATCGCACAAATACACAAAAATCGGATTATGCGAAAAGTTAATGCTAAGCACACGTTTCGGTTTTCACGCCATGCGCCATCCATGGCGTCGTTCCTAACGCAGACAACCGCTAAATAAACGGAAGAGCACAAAGTTCTAGGAAACGCTGAAATGATAGAGTTTCCTACTTAGAGAACTCCCAGCGCAGGCTATCTCTATCTTCTTATTTCTTGTTATTTTAGGGCCCCAGAAATTCGTCATATTTGGAAGCAGTAGCTGACTTGATGTTGAAATAGGCAATATAAGATTTGGGGCAATCAAAATGAAACTGATTAGCGAACCAACACTGTAGACCTTGGAGCTATCTGAAAGATAGAATTGGACGAAACTCCTTTGATCGGGACGTAACGCCATGGTAGAAAAAAAAATGTGGAAATGTTCATCACGAGTGAAAGCGCCTTTTGTGTGGAAGCCGAAAGGTTATTACATTTTCAAAACAGGTTTTCGGTCGATGTTCAGTGTTTCGATTTCAACAATGGTGATATATTTTTCGATTACGAATGACAAGACGAAAGACATGGTGGCGCAATGCCAGGCTACGCTACATATAAAAACGCCTGATCGGATCGTATACCCTCTTGACTATTCATTACCACCCCACCTAATGTGAGACCGCCTGCTCTCTGAATGTTCAGCGGGACGCAATGTCCAGCAATACGCATTCCATCTCGTTTGATATGGTGTTTCGGTTGTACGTAAGCTTAGTTAGACATTCAGCCTCCTTAGATATTCGCTCTCGGTTGTAGATCCCATGTCGTCGGGAATTTCGCCGCGTTCGACATTACATCTGGCCGGTGTGTAGCTGCACAACATCAAAGAGCGAATCTCATGCCAGCAGGATTGAGTTTTTAACTACAGGTTTTCATGCTCATTTAACCAAAGCGCCACGCCTGCGTCTCAGTTTATTCCATTTGCGAATCCGTGTGCCCCATCAAGCAGGCTACGCGCCAGCTATTATGACGCGAAAGCGTTAAAGAGTTCCTTTCTCAGAACTTCCGGGTTCGGCGTCGTTTTGCGAGCAAAAAATCAGCGTTGTCCGTGATCTAAAAATCGGGTTCGAAGCATCGAACCCAGGTCATCTGCCTAACAAGGAGGTGTTCTACCACAGAGTCATGCGATTGCTTGAAACTGCTTTGAAGAAAAAACAACACACATGATTGTCATGCAGTAGGAGGAGTCTCCTTAAAGCATTTAATGTTGCGTGGCAGAAACGTTGAATCGCGCAAGACCGCAAAGCATATGAATTACGCAACGAGTTGGTGCTTTAAAAGCCCATTGATTGCAAAGTGCTCAGACATATTTAATGATCAGCAGCAACAAAAGCATCCACAATGGGCGCAGCTGCGTATGTTCGTGTGTTGCCTTACAGACGCGTAGTGGGCCTTTCTCTTATTCACAAACTGATGAATTTGGCGTAGTGGGCACCTAGCAACCCTACTTGCAGTAGGCGTCTTAGGGCACTTTCAAACGGACGAGGTTACACCAAAAACGTTGGTTCCCTTGCTACACAGTTGAGGCATCCACCGAGAACCGGTGATAGGCTAGCAATTGAGAAGGCGATGCGCACGGGGCGCGATTACACAAGCGCGTTCTACTTCTAAAGGCGAAGTTCAAGCGTCCTCCATGTCTTTGTTCCTGTGTGCGAGGCCTATTTGACTGGCAGGTTACGAACGTTAAATTGTAAGATTTATTATGACTCCTACCACTGACCCTTACCCCTGCTTAGGCCATTGGGTCATGCTTTTCAATTAATATCAATAAGATATGTAATCAAAGTGCCACATTCTTTCATTGGAGCTAGAAAGACGATTTGGTCACCATGTTTCTGCAAGACATACTTGAACGCCAGCTGCTGCGGTGTCACCAGAATTTCATATGTTGCCTCAAATAAAGAAAACAACAATGTAGACAGAAAGTAGCCAAGTAACCGACAAGTCTTTTTTTTTCCTGCCTGCGGCCTAAATAAGGTAGCCAGACTAGCGCAAAGCGGCTAAACCAGGCCGCCCTGGGGGCGTCCATGGCTTCTATCTAGGTGCACATGCAAGCACTGTGGGGAAATCTTTCGAACTTTCAACGCTGGAACACACCATTAACATCTGCGAAAACGGGCGAGAGCTACTGCAGTAGAGAATCGCGGACTCACAGCAAGCGACTGCGTCTACGAGAAGCATTATCGCAGCGTATTGGTCAGCAGGCGTAATACTGCGCTAAGCTCGGGTACTCAGACATCCTTGACAAGCCGAACTTCTTGTTCCTCGTTGGGGCTGTCCCTTGCATTTTTAAGGAAGTTTTACCTGACTTATGGCCAGCAAATAAACCAAAAAACCGCAGGGCAGTTTCCTGCATATACCGATATAAGCAGCAGCAAATGAGCGGAGGCGGAGGGTACTCGTTTCGAGTGAGATGTCGTCGGCGAACTTCGTAACAATATCCAAAATGCTCCAATCATGCAGGTAAGCTCCAGACGAGAAAAAGGGGTGCCTCTCAGGTTATTGTTTACGTGTGTTGTAGCTTGACATTGAAGGATAGTTATCACGAAGTTCCAAACGAAAACACGTGCCGTAAGAGCGTGGATGCGTGCGAATTAGATATTTGTTCAAATATGTAAGGAACTCCGTTATTCACGTTTCTTCAGACAGGCGCCACGTCATTTTTGCGCCATAAGCGTACATTTTACGCCGTTTCACACACATTTCGTGTTTGCTGTAAAATGCGAATGTGAAGGAATTAAAGCGAACCGCTCTATCGATTGTGGGCAGCTTCGTGACATTGTCGCGGTCAGTTCGTGTGCCCCCTACGGCGCTCCGGCTAGCTTAGTGAAAGCACTTCTTAACGTTCGCTGTCACGTTTAACGACGGGCTTAGTATTGAACCGGTGCATATGACCTATGCGCTGATATAGTTAGCTAATGTAAGGGCGGCACTAAAGCACCGAGAAGCGATGCGCAAGAACAAGACAAGAGCGGGATCCACGTACAGCCTGTAACGCAGTAATGGAGCGCTTTCAGTAAGACGCGTGGAAATTTCGCTCAGTTTATCCCGTCTTACGCTAGGGCTTCCGCATATATATCGTTAGCAATCAATAGGTTGCGCATTCATAATTTAACGCGAAGCATTTCATGATGAACCAAAGGCTTTTTGAGCCTACCTATTTGTCTATCTATATAATGACCGACTAGGTCTTCGTGCTCTCGCGGTCGTTTGATTAATTTGATGTGTACAAAATCGGCATCGCATGACAAAAGCACACGGCAAACATAAATGACTGGTCAAAACATGAAAATCATGTCTTGCATGTTATGTACATCATTACATACATTGCGCGGTTATGATGCTCTTGCGCCTGTTTATCAACTTCATGTGTACCATAATTGGTTAGCAACAGCGCAGACAAGAGACATTGGCAGGCTAGAGAAGAATATAAAAGGCTGGTCATGGCATGAAAATGGTGTCAAACATGTCATGTACATCATGACATATATTACCCGGTCATGATGTCTAGCGGCCGTTTTATCAACTCGATGCATACCGAAATTGGCATGGCCTGATAAAAGCGCATGACGAACATAAATGACTGATCATAACATGAAATTTATGTCATGCATGCCTTGTATGTCTTAGCCTACATGACCCCGTTATGTTGCTCTAGCGGCAGTTTCATTAAGTTGATGTGTACCAAAATCGGCATGGCATGACAAAACCGCATGGCGGACATAAATGACTGGTCAAAACATAAAAATCATATCTTGCGTGTAATGTACATCATGGCATACATGACGCCGCTATGAGGCTCTTGCGCCTGTTTTATTAACTTGATGTATACGATAATTGGTTAGCTCGTAGTTAAATTCGCGATGGGACGTCTGAGCTACGCGTAGTTTTGGCGGAAAACGGTGAGTCAAACTTCACGGTGGTTTCTCAGCGATGCTTTGGCCCGGTCAGTCCGGATTAGTTTAACCGGTTAATCCGGATTGGCCTAATGTGGCCATACTCAGTCATCGAACTGGCTAGGCAATCTCCACTTACTAAAAATTGATTCACTTGTTCAGGATTAACTTAATCCGGCCTAAACTGTATTCGCTTGATGTGGTCATACTCAGTCATCCTAATGTCTAGTCATTCTCAACTTACAGAAAATCGACTTTACAGGATTAGGTTAATCCGGATTATCTCAATCCACCTTAAGCCTAGTTTACTTAATGCAGTTGGGTCTAATCAGCCTCATGGCTTGGCCACCTAATCTTGTGCGGATTAACGTAATACGACCTAATCCACATTAATTCGGTATAATCCGGCTTAATTATTATCCATCAGTATTCATCGGTGTCGACTAGTGTTGGTTGGCTTCTCCAATCTTAACTCTTTCAGGATCGAATTTTTTCAATAAATATGACCCCCCACATTCCATTTTTTATTGCTGATTTAAATTCTTCAGACGAATCAATTTCTGAACGAAACCGTCGTAATTATGGGGGGATCATAAACTGACAAAAAAATCGTTTGTGTTTTTACATACACAGGGTATATTCATGAGTAACAGCAAGACAAATTCTTACAAAGGCCTATACAACTTAAAAAATGATGCGTTGCAATAAACATTGTTCACAAAATTTAAAAATAAGTGCGCGAATTGTCGTGGAAACTCGGAGGAAACTCGTGGAAACTCCTCGTCTAACGGACTCAAATCCAATGAATCAAATTCTGATTCGGCAGTCAAGCGTCGATTCCCTCGAATCCCATCATGACTCACTTGCAAGATGCAGCAGAGCAACCGTTGCGCACTTTCATAACGCAAACGAACTAAGTGGGCGATCGCACTAAGAAAATTATATCGGTGTGCGTCATTTCCGCAAAGCAAAAACAGTGAGACACCTACACTACATCCTTCATCTCTATCGACAGCAAATGTGGGAGCGCTTTATTGTGAGTCCCCGAAAACAGAAAACTCAGCCGGCATCTGCATCGTTTACAGAAACGATTGCCGCTGCACGGAGAGTAAGTCAGCGTCATCGCGCCCTGCGGAGCAATAAACTAGAAAGTAGGAAAACGGACACCCTTGGAGACGTTCTAAACCAAGGTAACGATTCAGTGTTGCTGGGCGCAAGAAGCGGGAACCCACCAGAAGGATGACGCCGAAAATTACGGCGAGGTGCGACCGGATTGCGCAAGCGAAAGCCGGCGCACCGCGGTAGTAAAGCATTAAAAAAACATAGAGACATTGGCACAAGAACACAATTCCCCCTGTATTCCGCAACGAGGCAGTTGATGCCAAGTAAGAGTAATAATAGAAAATGGCGCGTTTTTAACATGAAAGTGTTTTATTCGGGGGTCCACCAAGACTTTAGTGACTCATTTCTGTCACGGACATGACGTCGAAAAAATGATCACGGTCTGATAGCAACATCAAAACTTCAAGAACAAGTCCAGCAACGGAGTATTCGAACCCACGACCACTCGGTCCCGCCACAACAAATGCGGGGCACGCTTACACTGCGCCACGTCACAAAACTCTGGAGGTTTTGCAAAATGCGCCTTTATAGATCACACTTTCCTCTCACAGTGCTCTTGGTGGGTGGGGGTGATGTCGGGATAGCGCGGTGGGCTATTGGTATCGCATTACGATAATGAACACTCAAATTTTCATCATGGGCTTTTAACAGCGCAGCTCTTTATGCCAGCGCTGGTTGTATTCCATCAGCAGAAAGCTGTCTTCGTTACGAACCGGCACGCGCTATGTTCGCTATGTTCATCTTCTGCGTTCGCTCATAGAAACGTGCACGTTTGGTTCCGGTACACGATACTGAAAACTCGATGGGTGAGATAGCGAATAGAGCATAGAGAAGGAAAGAGAGAAAGAAAAAGAGAGAGAGAATTCCTGGTGAAAAAATTTCTTCACGAGCGGGATTCGAGCCCGCGTAACTACGATCCGAAGGCGAGCATCGTAATTAATAGATAGGGTTTTACGTCCCAAAACCGCAATCTGATTATAAGAGACGCCGAAGTGGAGGGCTTTGGGAGATGTTGACAATCTGGCGTTCTTTAACAGTGCACAGACATCGCACAGCACGCAGGCCTTTTTCCATTTCATGTCCATCGAACTGCGACCGCCGCAGCCGGGATCCGAACCAGCGACCAACGGTGAGCAGCAGAGCAACGTAACCGCAACACCACCTCGACGGACGGCGAGCACCGAAACCACTCCGTTTTTTAGGCTTTCTCTATTTTTAAACCTCGCGGCTATGTAGGCACCGCTTGCAGATCATAAAAAAGCCTGGTATATTAGAGTATAGCAAGGTGCGTGGGAAATGGAAGCGAGGTAGAGGATGAGACAATGGACGGTGAAGAGGAGGGAAAGAAGGAGTGGAGACAGTAAAGTACTGTATTATAGAGAGAAAGTGAGAAATAGGCACAAATCAAAGAAGAAACAAATAAAGAGTGAGTGAGTGAGTGCGTGAGTGTGAGTGAGTGAGTGTGAGTGAGTGAGTGAGTGAGTGAGAGTGAGTGAGTGAGTGAGTGAGTGAGTGAGTGAGTGATGAGTGAGTGAGTGAGTGAGTAGAGTGAGTGAGTGAAACAACTTTATTTGGTCCACAATACACGCGAGTAGACTCAACGTCAGATGAAAGAGATAAAATGAGTCAGCGAGAAATAGAGATAGAGAGAGGAATGGGGGGTTTTAACGTAGCACACAAACGCAAAAACACTGGTGCAAGTGCCCTGGATTCGGAACACGCGTCCCGGTCATCAATAACTATAATAAATCAGCAAACTTGGTGACGGTTGTCTAACAAGTTATGGCACCTGGTTGTGTAACGTCAACTGCGATTGCATTGGGCGCTATATAACGAACGTTGCTTGTCCGCGCAAGAATATGTAAACATTCGCCGCTAATGATATCTTCTCTAGTAATCATCCCGGACGGAATTCACAGTATAAATAAATAGTAACATCCTCATCAGGTTTCCATATCATCTACTTCGTTCGGACAGGACTGACGTCCTTGCTCTAACTTGAGTGCCGAAATCATTTCGGGCGATAAAGAACCTTTCCCGCCAGTGTAGTTGACGTGTCTGGTAAACCAGCAATATGCACAAAACTGCTCCATTTACACATTGTCGCCCATCGACATCATCACACGTCTCTGAAAGCCTGAAAAACGTGGCATAGATAGCTAATCGCTGACTACTGGTCATGCAATATGGGCCACAATGAGCGGGATCTGCCGGAGTTTTTCTCCACCATTCCAAGCAGGATCTCCAATAATCTCTAAGCGATCAGTCTAAGTTTCTCCAAGAGTTTTGCTGCACACAGTAGATGACGTTGCCAGCTGTAAGCCAGACGAGTAACCAGGGAACAAAAAGCCTTTATTCAGCAACGCATCCGAGCATATAAGGAGGCGTGCGATAAAGCGGTGGGAGCGTTGCACATGCGCGTTGGTTGACGTGCTAGCATGACTTGTGCTCTATTACACAGCAGGGCCAAATTAAGCACATCCAGGGAGCTTCTCTACAGCATTACATGCCATGTCAATCCACTTTACGACTGGAAGCCACGCGGGGTATTCTGAAAGTGCGGAGGCACCTTAAGATAGTGGAGGCACATATGGGCAGCAGCTGGCAGAAAATGTTTAGCTGAGTTTCAGAATGTCATTTCAGTTCGTGTTCTTGACAGTTAGTTACAGCGCTTCGTTTTCTGACGATGCTTGAGCACCATGTTTCTCTCGAATGTCTTCTGGAGAGTTACGTGTTGTAACTCTCCAGAGTCAATGACAAAAATCGTTTTATTTGACCCGTTCAACGATCGTCGTCAGCAACTCCAACAGCTGCTGTTCTCCTTCCGGTTCTTGTTTTCCAACTACGCTCTTTTGTTTTGCAGAGGCTTAACAACAACGTCAGCAAAAGTTGTTTGTTCATTTGTAGCTCTTTCGTACGCACTGATTCATTCCCTTGCTTAAAGTAAATTATACACGTGGTCAAAATTTTCCTGACTCTTTTCGTGAATCACAAATGATCTCATGATAATAAGCTCACTCTGACTGGGATAATTCTTTCCCTTTAACTTTTCTCCCCATTTAGGGCTGACTATTTCGTGTTCTGTGAAAATTGGATTCAGCTCGAATTGAAGTTTCTTCAGCAAATGATTATTTAATAAGCTCAAAAGAATTTCCATCATGCGGACCGTGAAAAAACAAGACGTTTCAGCGGCGCCGCAAGGGCAATTCAATGAACGGGATAGCAACAACCTGACATGTTATACGAAGTTGGTGATGACTCCGGTTGGGCAGCGACAAGAGGGCCGAGAGAAGATGATGACGGAGAGCGACAGCATGAGCTGTAGAATAAGAAGATGGAGTGTTTGTTCTAGACCTTGCGTATTTATTACGCGACATTCTTTCTGGTGCTGAAATACTACGGTCACCCTTCCAGGTCTTCTAGTTTCATTGCCATCTGTGGAGCCACTGCGCAAGAACCGTGGCGGCGTGAAGGTCAGCGTCACGAGCATGATTACGCTCCTGGCCGACGAACTGTAGGCTTCCGTTGCCGATGTCACTCAAGTGGACAACCACGTTGCGTACCTAAACGGGAGCTCGTCGACTTCAATAAGATAATCTTCGACGCTACTGACGACGAGGCTTACTAGGAAGAAGCCGAGACAGCTGAAGAAGACGATCGAAGGTCTCTTATGTCGTGACCCGGGACCAGTTTATTAATCTATTATTGTACCCTCAAGGCCTGAGGGCATTACAGATGGGAGTGGTACAATTCTACTGATCGGTGGTAATATTATACTACAAGAAGTAATTCATTATCGTAAGAAACAACACACTAGTATAGCAATACGTGCAATGTAGGAGGAAGTGCTTTGCGCAATCACTGTAAGTGCAAATACGAAGAAACAAGGTAACATGATATAAATTGCAGCACATACAATGTTAGCTTATTTGTCCAGAATTAATCGATAGCAACACAATAAAAACAACATCTTAAATTTCCTAGTTAAAAAATCACCGCCATATCCACGAAGTGAATGATGTTAGAGGAGCTTGCTCGAGATGATCAGGTAACCCGCGAATGCTCCGTGCACATACCTCTACCATCATATATACACGTGACAACGTTGTTATACATACATTACAATCAACAATGTTTATTAATGTAAGGCTGGATGCTATATATATATATATTGATGAAGTATATATACATTTCGATGAACTATAAACATTATATATACAAAGAGATGTTTACCAAGTTCAAAAAGGGCGTCCTCGATGAGTTCGCGGACTGGTTTTCCCTTTAAAGATTATTGCTTTATGACGGATGAACTATATGCACTACATGTACACAGAGATTTCTTTTACAAAGTACAAGAAGGGCGTCCCTCGATGAGCTTGGGGACTCGTTTCCCTTAAAGATGATTGCTTTATGATCAGTCAAGTATGCTGCCAAGGAATCACTGATGATGGGACGCAATGGAAAGTTCCAGAAGGCAACATCGATACAGGTGCCCCTGATGGTGGTGGGACGTTTGCAGTCGTACGATACGCATCGAGAGCGTAACGTGACATCATGTTGGCTGGTTATTGGCAAGGCGAGATCTTCCCGAGCTGCTGCTTCGTTGCGAGCCCGTCGCGCTGCTGCCGTTCATGCTGCGGAGCGGCAACGAAGAGTGTTCACTTAGTGAGCTCCCGGCGAAGAAAAAGAAAGCCAGCGAAACGAGAGGTGCGGCCCTCGAGCAGTCACCTAACTAGCGGTTGAGCCGAGCGTGGTGTGTGCCGCCGACAGTCACGCGTGTGAGGACAAGGCGCGAGCATAACAAGCATGGCGAGCAAGCTCATAAAAACGTTAGCTACAGTCTCGCGAAATCTTTCTTATCGTTGATGGTGGCCTTGTAATTGGGAAATGGTTTCACTGCCGGGTGCTCTGGGGAAAAGAAATTACTAAAAGTGTAAGTATTTCTTCTTTCAATTCACACTTTGTAGCGATGGTCGATACTGTGCGATAAGTAATGCGGCTGTGAGGTCAAATTATTTTGGAGATCACACTAGTGATGGAAGGTATAAGTTAGCTTTTATTGAAGTTATGCTGGAAGAAAGTTGTAATAAGGATAAATGAATTGAACTGAATTATTTTTAATGAACTCGAGAGAAAAGATGAGGTTTTCGCTGTGTTGGTCCCACACTGAAGCAGCATATTCTAATTTGGGGCGCACTATTGACTGGTAAAGTAGTAGTTTTAAGGATGATGTGACATTAAAAAGTTGTGACCTAAGCAGCCAAGCGCGCTGTTAACTTTGCTGATTGTGTACTCAAAGTGAAGAGACCAAGCTAGATTTTAAGTTATATGAACGCCCAAGTATTGTAAGAGTTTACAGGGCTTAAGGGATATTATTCAAATGTTAGAATGGAGGGTGGTGGAATTTCTGTGAACACGCAAAGTTTTGTATTTATTAGTATTCGGTTCCTTTCTCCACGTATTGCATCAATCACTTATGTAGTTAAATCTGATGGAAGGCCATTAGAACCGTGAATACTGGTTATTCACAATATTTTACACAATCGTCAGCAAAGATGTGAACGTGAGAAGTCAATGAAGAAGTTAGATCGTTAACATAGATAATAAAAAGTACGGGTCCTAGAACTGATCCCTGAGGCACACCGGAAAGAACCTCAGTTAATGGGGCAATAGCAGCAACAAAGTGAAAGCGGTTACAAAGTATTCAAGCCATTTCAGTACTTTACTCTCGATGTTCGAAAACTTACCTTGAAAACAAGTAGTTTATGGCAAACCATGACTAACGCTTTAGAGCAATCTAAAAAACACAGTCAGCATACAAGGCGCGATCTTATAAACAGTGTAGTCCACGAGTAAAATATTAGTTGCGTTTCACATTAGTATTTTTATGGAAATCACGTTAAGCTGCGATGGAAAAGCTAAAAACGAGAAAGTTCCCGAGTTTGGTAAAATACTTGTTCAAGAAGTTTGCAACAAATGCTGGTCGGCGAAATGGGACGTTAAATCACGGCTGAGAACAGGCGTGTTTATGGATTACTGAAAGATTTCGGTCATACACTGAACTGATACGCTAGTGCTTTTTTAAAATTTTCTTGTTAATGTCATCGAAACCCGGAGCTGAATTTGAGGGTAATTATCGATGAGTGAAACAATACCACATGATTGAACTGTTACGGCATCCATGATGAGATAGTCGCAGCAATTACTATCCGGTAGGTGAATATTCGATGAAACAGAAAAATTCTTCGAAAACGTATTGTTCAGGCAATCGCGGAAGTGTCGCTTGGAATTACGTCGCCTTCTGTGTATTTTAGGATGACAGTGCTACCGCAAGAGGGGTTAATGATGTGCCAGAAAATACGAATATCGGTTTTGACCCTTTCGGGTATTGTGTGGGTTAAGCATTCATCTGTAGTTTTTTTAATACAGTTAACGATGCACGATTAGCAATGTTGTTGGATTCCCAACTTGCTTGATTAGAAGATTTACGTAAGCGATAGAACTGTTTCTTTCTGTCAGATAGGTGCTTGATCTATGAGTTATTCGAAGAGGCTTGTGTATAAGAAATGACGACACGACTGGGATATATTTTTCTACAAATAGGCGTGCCTCTTCTACCAAAATGTCCCAGCTTGTATGAATTCAACAAGAATCAAGGTTACTAAAGAAATGTCGAAAAATGAGCCTAATTCTAGTTAATTGCTCAACGTAGCGTCTCTTTCCTTCCCGTCATCAGAATACGTTTTTAACCAAATTTTGTTCGGGAGGGCTAACAATAATACCAATTTTATAAAAATGATAGTTAATATTGGGTAGAAACGTTATAGGGGAAGTTAGATTTGGAGGATCAGTTATATTTTAGCCAAGAGTGCTCGCAGTGGAGGATGATTCTAGTCGGTGGGAAACAATAAGGGAAAGCGAAAACATGGAACAAGGTTCACAAATTCTTTTCCCTCAGTTGAAATGCTTAATACCAGGTGTAATGTAAGTACAAAGGTGATGAGGGAAAGCGTGAAGATATGAGGTTTATAGCATCATTTAAGTTGTCCATTTATTGCAATAGCAAGTATGGGGAACGTGCACTGAGCTGGTGGCGCCGCTGGCGGGAGCGAACGAAACGAATTGGCGTGCTACTTGCAGCAGCCGCTCCACGAGCCGAGCCAGATGTTCTCTGCCCGAGCCGTGTCACGCCGTTGGAGGAGTTTGACAATGTCGCGCATGAGTTGCTGGGTCGTCAACTGCTCTAATAGATATAAGGAATGCCATCCTGGAACAAGTTCTCTTCTCTGCGGGGCGAGAAAGCCTCCTAGACCAGCGGGAACGGTGGATTCGCAGCGTACGCCATGTGAAGTATTGATCCTGTGCATGGTTATGAAGTACATGGTAGCTAGTTCGCTGTAAATTTACGCTTCACGCAAGTGAACCAGTATTTTTACTGTGCGAACGGAACCGAGTGGCAGCCGGCAAAGTGGTCTCGGGTCTGCAGAGTACATTTTGGTGCGGAAAGTCAACGACAGATCCAGCTTCTCCCTCGTACGCTCCTGCTGTTTTTCCGCCGACGTACCGCAAAACTGCGGCGATAGCTGAAGTTTAGCAGACTCTTCACTGTTCACAAAAGCTACAACTGCTACTGCATGCTTGCAGTGGCCTTCACACCACGCCTACAGTTGTAGTGAGCTCTGGTGATCAGCCTAGTTGCATAAAGCTGAAAAGTTACACCCGGCCTCCGGGCGGTACGATTGAAAAAGACGCGTTTTTGGTGTTAATAGTCTAAAGTAATTAATGCTGAAAAGTACACATGCATACTACAGAGCGCGAGCACTTAAAGTTACGTACATCAGCCAACAGTTATCTCGCAGTTCACGGCGATGACCATATTGTCAAATTACCTGACGCCGTCGAGCTATACGTGCGTTATTGTTACGCGGACCGTAGTTCAGACAATTTGATAGGTACATAAAGGCGAGCATCATTCAGTCATACTCATTTGCAGGGAAAAATGTTACTCGTACGCCCTATACGTATAAGCAGATAGCGCAGTTCGTAAACGGGAACAGTGAGAAACAAGAGCCGGATGCGTGGCACAATGCATCGGGGACCGCGCGAATTTTAATCTTTATTACACCTGTATTGTATTTGCCCCTTGACAGCGCTGCGCATGCAAGAGGTGCTGCGCCACGCTGTTTTTATGCTACGTGACGGCTAAGATATCGCTTGCAAAGATGACCGGTAACTGATTTACCCAAGCACTCATGCAGCCCGAGCAACATCCACAAACGAAGCTGCAGCATAGAAAGCTTCGCACAATTCTTACGGCATCACTAAATGCAACACGGGAGGCGATCATGCGTACTAATTGCGCCGATCGCACTCGGTTACCCTCAAGCCAACATCTCGCTACAGCACATGTTTGACGTTAATGTAATCGTTTACTCAGTAATGAGCAGGTAAAATGATGACAAGGCGTGCGCACAAACTTGGATGATGACGGCGTATGCTTCCTGGTTCACGTTGGCCTGTCGCACGCATCTCCCTTTCAGAACACTCTCTCCGACCGCGCTCTCTTCCGTCACGTCGAAAACGTGCCTGCAGCGGCATAATTTGTGTCCCTTTTCTTCGTTGGAGGCTCAAAAAACCCTGCGCTATTTACGCCCTTGAAGCCGGCGCGCTTTGTAACACCAGTCGCCGTCGCGCGCACGCACGTCCACAAAACGCGGGCGCAGTAGAAGGAGAGACGAGATTTCGTAGCACGACACTTGACAACTGAATGGCCACTCGCGGCGCTGACGGCGCGCTCGCGCACTGCATTGTCGCGCCACCTGTAGGTGCCGCACGTTTCCCATATGGACACTTTCGATGGGTTTTGCCGTTGCCGTCATGCTCCGTGTAAATTCCAAACCCATAACAGCGCTCCGCCCATCGTATTCTCTACGCACTAGTAAAAGTGCGCGAGCGCTGGGCCGAGCGCAGATGAAGCAGAGAAGCACGAAGGACACATACGACTACATCCCACGTGCCAGAGTTGGCGCCGATGCCTCGTTAGGCAAAGAGGAATTGCCGCTTTAGGAAAGAGGAATGCGTTCTCTACTATCGGGCTAGCAGACGACGCGCAAGCGTCTCGATTAAATAGCCGCGAGCGACACGTGCCTTTGAAGTTGCCTGGTGCCCAGAACAAGTCCGTCATGATTCGCGTTTACAAGTTTTCAATATACTTTCACAATGCGAATACAGCGGAAAACTAAACCATATAGATGTTTCGAATGCAGCCACGGAATTAGTTTCCGCGACGACGCGAACGCGGCTATACTCCGGTGGCGGCGCCTAGCGGCTAAGAGCCGCACTAACGCTGACGGCCGGTTCCCATTGCGCTCCTCTCCTTCGCCCAAGCTCAGAAAGGTTGAGAGACGCTGGCGTGGGGAAGCACTGACCGTGCTTCGCACCCTACAAGAGTCGAGAGGTGAAGCCTGAGAGGAAAAGGGGTATTTTGAGACCTTTCGCGAGGACAGCCCCCTTCATCCCACGATGTATTGAGGATCTGAGCCATTTTTTCGTCATCACGCTCTCTTAGCGTTTGTTAAAGATGCCGGTACATTGGAAGTTCTATGTGTAAGGCATTCGTATCGCGTCCTATAAGATACGATATTACTGCAACAGTACCGTATTTGAAATGCGCGGGTCTCTGTTGTGTCTCTTCTTTTCTTCGTCCTTTCTTTCTTGCCAGCCAGCTTTCTCTATGCCCCCCCTCAAATTGCGAACACATATGCAAAGAAAAGACACAACAACCAGTTCAAGAGAGGTGCTTACTCTCAAAACACAGGCCTTCAAAGAGACGTGTAGGGAAGTATGGATGTTTATCGGCCCCTGAAAGATCCAACCCAAGACTGAGCCGAGTGCAACCAAATCAGGGTTTTCGAAGTGGCGTCGCATCTCTCCTGTCATGAATTTCCTTAGATGGTCAGCACCAATTAGGAGCCGAATTCCACGTACGGCAGGCATTCTCGGTAAAAACAATTTGTGCGATGGGTTGTCCACCGTCTCCCATAGCTTTCACAAACTCATTTTCAACCGGCACCTGTATGATGTCGTTGCAAATGAACGGAATCTCAATGGCTTCGATAAAGTAAAGCTTTCCGTCATACTGGCTGCGAATGCACACCTGCCCAAAACGGCGCTCTTGCTGGGCTGAGGAGGCTTCTCCGAATGTACTAAGCTGAATTATAGTCTTTCCAATTTCCTTGAGACAGGAATTTCTAGAGATGTCTTCCCGAATTAAAGTACGATGGCTACCCCCATTCACAATACCTCTAACATAGCCGGAGCGTTGTTCTCGAACCCTAGTTCGCAAGTTTGAAGCAATACCTCATTGTGCATGGCGTTAAGGTTACCTGCGTGCAAATTGTTGGCATCTACAGTGGTGGTGACAGGTGCCTTGTTTGGTTGCCATGCAGGATAGCAGATTTATGTAACGTGCCGCCCTTTACACCTTCCACAAGGGAATCTACGCCTACAGTCCTTTGAGCGATGTCCACGCAGGTACAACGAAAGCGGCGATTGTCGACTTGCAATTTCTGTAACTCTTCTTCGCTGCTGATGTCGCTGTCGCAGACCTCGGTAGCATGGCTGGTTGAAGTGCAGAACACGCACTGCTTCTTGCCCTCAGGTGCCACATGCAGAACGGATGATGTTGGCTGTGGAGGTGCCTGTTCTCTTTGGAATTTCTTCTTATGATCTTTTTCCGCCCCAGTACCTGCGATTCCGCTTCTCTCTCTACTTTCGACTTCAATGAGGAGAAAGGTCAAAAGTTGTTCTAGCTCACCATTGGTGGAAACAGAAGATGAAGTGGAGGTTTCGCCTGCTTCAGGCTCTCGTGTCGGGCTTCTTGGGCTCGGAGTGGTCGCTGTTTCTTTCTAGTAAGCGAGCACAATATAAGATGGCAGCGCCTTGAGCAGTATATTTGTCATCATGGTGGAGTATGTCGCCGCACCCACATTAAGCCCTTTCAGCCCGCGCACGTGACAATGCACATGGTCCAAAAGCTTTTTCAAGCCACGAACATCCCGGGTTTCGGCACCACATCATTTGTTGTGACTATCGACAGCAAGTTCGTGAGCAATTAAAGACACATCGACAGCGTTTAACAATAAAAAGAACACAAACTGTATTACAAAAAGTTACACTAGCACACAGATACAGAGAGAATAAACGCGTGCACTTTCAGTTCAATTTCCAAGTAACATCTGTCTGGTTCACTGCCGAGGTTCTCACAGTCCCGTTCACTGTCTGCTAAATGTCTGTCACCACACCGCATCGCGGCCCCGGAATCGAGAAACCGCGGCGGCGCCGCCATGAACACTTTTACCGTCGCGGTAACAGGATAGCCGAAGGTGGGTCCGACCGAGACGCCATAATTCTTTCTTCTTTTCTTCGTCCTTTTTTCTTGCCAGCCAGCTTTCTCTATGCGCCCCCCTCAAATTGCGAAACACATATGTGCAAAGAAAAGACACAACAACCTCCCGGCCCCGGAAGTGTTAGACCTAGGCAGAGAATTCAAGAGGGTAAAGGAGCTGTATTGGTCGCCGCGAGGTGGACCCGTTGGGCAGCTTCACCATGCAGGCTCTGATCTTATTATCTCTTCCATAATATGCCTTAGAAATTCTGCCCATCTTTCACATTTGACGGGGAGCTTTTTCCTCATAAATGAGAACTAAGTCTCCAACATCCACGCTCTGAGTTCGATTATCAGAAACATGAGCAAGCCTGAGTGACAGGAGGTCTTTCCTCTAGCGTTTCCAAACGTGCTCCAGCGTTTGATTCAAAGATTTTTTCAGCCTCCTCCTTGGTTGCCGCTCCTACCAGAAGGTCGTCGACATAAAACGAGTCCGCGAGAAGGACCGCTGTCATTCGCTCAGGTCCCTCGATGGTTTTTAGGTGATGCAGCGTAGCATTAAGTAGAAAGGGGCTAGCCTTGGTTCCGAACGGCCCCCTTTTCATCCTCCACTCTTCCATTTCTGGAGCTGGTTCTTCTGTCGAAGGCAATGTTTTGAACCATAGAAACCGCAACGCGTCCCTGACTTGTTCTCTGACGCTGATCTGAAGGAAGACCTTTTCTATATCCGCTGTCAAAGCTATACGATAGGCGCGGAACTGCATCAGCAACCTGACAAGATCTGAAAGGAGACGTGGACCCTTTTCAAGGTGGTCATTTAACGATGTAGCACCTTGTTCATGAGAGGAAGCGTCAAACACAACCCACAGCTTTGTTGTCATTGAGTCGCCGCGTAGCACGGCGTGGTGAGGCATATAGTATATCGGAGGCCTGCCGTCCCCATCCTTCGATACCCTTTCAGCGAAATCCATCTCCCCGTAGCTTCGCATGACAGCATCATATTCCAAGCCAAAGTCCGGATTGCTCAGCATCTTTCGGCCAAGGCTCTGTAGTCGCTTAACCGCTTGAGCGCGGTTATCAGAAACTTGGCCACAGTTTTCTTTCCAGGGGAGTGCTACCTCGTAGCGGCCACCCTTCGTTGCGATGTGCTGTTCAAACCCACTAACAACCGATTGTGCCTCCTCACAAGGTCCCGGGTTTCGGCACCATTATTTTGTTGTGACTATCGTAGAGCAAGTTCGTAAGCAATTAAAGACACGTCGACAACGTTTAACAATAACAAAAACAGAAACTGTATTGCCACGCCCACTTCTTGTCCTATTTTGATGTTTTTTGGGTTTGACCAAGGGCGGTTATCAACGCTCGACGCTGCCCGCGAAGCAGTGTTCGAGAGACTTCTCGATTGTAGTAGATCGTTTTGTAAGATTTCGCGCCGCACGCGAATGTTCCAGCTTTATCGAGAGATAACGCCGCCACCAGCGATATCGCTGGAAAGTTCCATAGCACCTGTATAAAAACCGACGCACTTGACCGCTTGTCAGTTGATCGACGGACGACGCCCTGTTCGCCGCTATCATTGTACAGCGTGTATTGCTGTAGTTCTAGTTCTCATTTTCCCGGCCACAAGTTCGGCCAAATAAACAGTTTCATTCTGCAAACGCCGACTGCTTCTTCGTCGACGTCACGACCACGTGACATCTGGTGGAGGTGCTGCTCGTTCATGTTCCGGACGCCCCGCCACAAGCTTGAACCCAGCCCACGTCGCGAAGAAGACACCGACACCATCAGCGGCAGTCGAGCCAGCCGCAGACTGGAAGGACTACCCCCACAATACGGACCCCTACCGGACAAGACCAGGATCACAACGAAGACGACAACAGCCACAATGACACCGCTGTGGCGCCTACAACGGTCGTCATGCATCAACCGAGGGAGCCGCCGACATTCCGCGGATCACCATGCGAGGATCCAGAAAGCTGGCTGGAGGCATACGACCGGGTCTCCACGTTCAACAACTGGGACTGCGACGAGAAGCTACGCCATGTCTACTTCGCCCTTGAAGATGGCGCAAGGACCTGGTTCGAGAATCGAGAGTCCACGCTAACATCATGGGACCTCTTCCGCACCGGATTTCTCAACACCTTCACGAGCGTCATCCGGAAAGAAAGGGCTGAAACCCTTCTCGAGACCCGTGTACAGCTCCCCAATGAGAACGTCGGACTGTACACCGAAGAAATGACTCGCCTATTTCGCCATGCCGATCCAGCCATGTCCGAAGAAAAGAAAGTTCGCTTCCTGATGCGGGGAGTGAAGGAAGAACTCTTCGCCGGACTTGTGCGCAACCCGCCGAAGACGGTCTCGGAATTCCTTTCGAGGCCACCACAATCGAAAAGGCACTAGAAATCCGCACTAGGCAGTACAACCGCCGCATTCCTACGACGACCTACGGGGAGGTTCAGGCGCTGCAGTCTGATGACCTGCGTGACACCATCAGAGCGATTGTGCGGGAGAGCTGCGCAAACTGTTACCTTCGCCGCAGCATCAAGTGCATTCAATCGCCGACGTTGTCCGCGAGGAAGTCCGGCAATCGCTTGGAATTCCCGAAGCACCGCAGGCTCAGCCAGAAGCAATGAGCTATGCTGCTGCAGCCCGACGCAACGCCCCCCCTCGCCCACGTCAAGACGCCGCGTCGCCGCAGCAGTTCCGCCGCCAGGCACCGCCGCCACCACCACCGACGCCATACCGCCCGCCGACAGGACAACGCTGCGCCCCCCGAAAGACCGACGTTTGGCGTGCCCCTGACAACCGACCGCTCTGCTATCACTGCGGGGAAGCCGGCCACACATACCGCCGATGCCAGTATCGACAGATGGGGCTACGCGGATTCGCCGTCAACGCGCCGCGCCCGCAGCCAGGCGAACGGCCTCGCGACATCGACGACTACCTCACCGGAACACAGTGGGAAGAACGACGACCTTCCCGCTCACCGTCGCCCGGCCGCTACATGTCACCGCACCGCCGGCAGTACACTGGCCCAAACCGGGGCCGGTCGCCTAGCCCGTATCCGGGAAACTAAGGGCAGCAACCGATGGAGGTGCGGTTGCTGTACGACGAACTGCCGAAGATCCTCCGCGGCCGCCGACGACGACAACGCGACGAGACCTTCAGAACACGACGCAAACCGGACGGAGCCCTCACAACGAAACTTCGCGGCCCGAAGAAAACCTGACGACGCAACGTCGAAACAGCGGGACAAATCGACGAAGCCGTGATCCGACGCCACGACCTAACCGCAACGCAAGACGACGAACAAGCGACCTCGATGTTCTTATCGACGGCCACAGCGTCACAGCTCTCGTCGACACCGGAGCCGACTATTCCGTCGTCAGTGGGCCATTCGCCACCAAGCTGAAGAAAGTAAAGACCGCTTGGAGTGGACCAGAAATCCGGACAGCTGGAGGCCACCTGATAACGCCGATTGGTGTCTGCACGGCGAGAGTCACCATCAATAACCGCACTTATCCTGCGAGCTTTGTAATCCTACAAGACTGCTCCAGGGATGTGATACTCGGAATGGACTTCCTAAGTGACCACGGCGCCGTTATCGACCTGAGGTCTGAGTCGATAACACTAACCTCAGACAAAGCGCTCCCGCCCCACGCGACGCCAGGGAACCATGCACTGAATGTGATAGAAGAGCAGGTGACCGTTCCGCCACGCTCCAGCGTCATTATTTCCGTTGGCACCGAAAAACCTGCGAACCTTGAATGCGTAATCGACGGCGATCAGCAACTACTCCTGAATCGTCAAATTTGCGTCGCAAGAGGTATCGCCGAGCTGCATGACGGTAAAGCAAAGGTACTGCTGACAAACTTCAGCCACGAATATAGGCACCTCAACATGGGTACGACGGTTGCCTACATCGACGAATGTGTAGCCGCCAGCGATGCTTTCGCCCTCTTCGATGCTGTCGAACCTGCTTCGACGAATAGAGGTCCCGAACGGGATTTTGACGTCAACCCGAGCCTTCCGAAGGTCAAGCAAGATAAGCTCAAAACCCTGCTCCTGCAATACAAGGACTGTTTCTCGTCGTCATCGCGGGTCCGACAAACGCCCCTTGCTAAGCACCGCATTATAACAGAAGAAAATGCTCGACCACACCGTCAGAGTCCCTACCGGGTTTCGACGCGGGAACGGGAGGCCGTGAAGAAACAGGTCGACGAAATGCTATGCGACGACATCATCCAGCCGTCGAAGAGTCCGTGGGCATCCCCCGTGGTGCTAGTGAAGAAGAAGGATGGGACTCTTCGTTTTTGCGTCGATTATCGTCGCCTGAACAAAGTCACGAAGAAGGACGTGTATCCCCTTCCCCGGATAGACGACACCCTGGATCGATTACACAACGCAAAGTACTTTTCGTCGATGGACCTCAAGACCGGTTACTGGCAAATAGAAGTCGACGAGAGAGACCGAGAAAAGACTGCCTTTATAACGCCAGACGGCCTGTTTGAGTTCAAGGTCATGCCTTTTGGTCTTTGCTCGGCACCTGCGACTTTTCAACGGGTTATGGATACAGTACTGGCCGGCTTGAAGTGGCAGACGTGCCTCGTGTACTTGGACGACGTCGTAGTGTTTTCCTCAAACTTCGAAACACCTTCGGCGCCTTGAAGCTGTACTTCAAGCAATCAAGACCTCCGGACTCACTTTGAAGCCTGAAAAGTGCCGCTTCGCGTACGAGGAGCTCTTGTTCTTGGGTCATGTGATCAGCAAGGATGGTGTTCGCCCGGACCCGCGGAAAACAGCTGCCATCGCTGACTTCCCGACGCCCACCGACAAGAAGGCCGTACGCCGTTTTCTCGGCTTGTGCGCCTATTACAGACGTTTCGTCAAGGAATTTTCACGGATCGCCGAGCCACTGACGCAACTCACGAAGGCCGACGTCGAATTCAGGTGGGAAACATCGCAAGTTCAGGCATTTCAAGAATTGAAACGACGCCTGCAGACGCCTCCGATACTTGCGCATTTCGACGAGCACGCCGATACGGAAATCCACACCGACGCAAGCAGCGTAGGACTCGGCGCCGTCCTTGTGCAGAAGACCGACGGATTGGAAAGGGTCATCAGTTATGCTAGCCGGTCGCTATCAAAGGCAGAAATCAACTATTCCACACAGAAAAGGAGTGTCTGGCCATCATCTGGGCTACATCGAAGTTTCGCCCCTACATCTACGGCCGGCCCTTCAAAGTTGTGAGCGACCACCACGCCTTGTGTTGGCTAGCCAACTTGAAGGACCCTTCAGGTCGCCTCGCACGGTGGAGCCTAAGACTCCAAGAATTCGACATTACCGTCGTTTACAAGTCCGGAAGAAAACACTCCGACGCCGACTGCTTGTCTCGTGCCCCCGTCGACGCACCGCCGCAGGACGACCACGATGATGACTGCTTCTTGGGAACCATAAGTGCCGACGACTTCGCTGAACGACAGCAAGCCGACCCGGAACTCCGGGGCCTTGTGGAATACCTCAAGGGCAGGACCGCCGTTGTTCCAAAAGTATTCAGGAGGGGATTGGCGTCATTTCTCTTGAAAAACGACGTCCTCGTAAAGAAGAACTTCTCTCCGGCCCGGGCTGACTACCTCATCGTTGTACCTTCGGCACTGCGACCAGAGGTTCTGCAGGCCCTGCACGACGACCCGACGGCTGGCCACCTCGGCTTTTCCCGCACGCTCGCGAGGATACAGGAAAAATACTACTGGCCACGCCTTCCTGCCGACGTCGCCCACTACGTTAAGACTTGCCGAGATTGCCAGCGACGGAAGACACCACCGACTAGGCCAGCGGGACTTCTGCAGCCAATCGAACCACCTCACCGGCCGTTCCAGCAAATCGGGATGGACCTACTGGGGCCGTTCCCGACGTCGACTTCCGGCAACAAGTGGATCGTCGTAGCAACTGACTACCTCACCCGCTACGCCGAGACAAAGGCCTTGCCCAAAGGCAGTGCCGCCGAGGTAGCCAAGTTCTTCGTGGAGAACATCATCTTGCGTCATGGCGCCCCAGAGGTCCTCATCACAGACAGAGGTACCGCCTTTACTGCGGACCTAACTCAGGCGATCTTAAAATACAGCGAGACTAGCCACCGCCGCACCACCGCCTACCACACGCAGACCAATGGCCTCACCGAGCGTCTAAATAAGACCATCGCCGACATGCTGACCATTTACTCGACTTGAGCACAAGACGTGGGACGGCCCCTTCCTCGTTACCTTCGCTTACAACCGGCCGTCCCAGAAACGACGCAGATGACGCCGTACAAGTTGGTTTCTCGAAGGAGCCCATACGACACTGACGCCATGCTACCGAATTCACCGACGAAGAAAACCCGCACGCCGCCGCTTACTTACAACGTGCCGAGGAACTCGACAGCTCTCCCGCCTGCGCACAATACCCAGCACCACCGTAGCCTCGCTACAATCTGCGACGACGCTTCGTGGAATACCAGCCCGACCTCGCGTTGGTCTGGACGCCGATACGCCGACGTGGCCTTAGCGAAAAACCCTTCGGCGATACTTCGGACCCTACAGGTTCTTCGACGTCTCGGCGCACTGACTACGAGGTCATCCCGGACGGCATTACGAACTCCCACGACCCGCCACGACCTGAAGTCGTCCATGTCGTGCGTCTTAAGCCGTTTTTGGCACGTTAGCGAATCTGGGGACTCTACTTTTACCTTTGTTATTGTAATTTATTTATGTATGCACTTGTGTTTTTTTCTCTTCTTTGTTCTTTCACAAGCATCGGGACGATGCTTTTTCAGGGAGGCAATGCCACGCCCACTTCTTGTCCTATTTTGATGTTTTTTGGGTTTGACCAGCAAGGGCGGTTATCACGCTCGAGGCTGCCCGCGAAGCAGTGTCGAGAGACTTCTCGATTGTAGTAGATCGTTGTGTTAAGATTTCGCGCCGCACGCGAATGTTCCAGCTTTATCGAGAGATAACGCCGCCACCAGCGATCGCTGGAAAGTTCGATAGCACCTGCATAAAAACCGACGCCTTGACGCTTGTCAGTTGATCGACGGACGACGCCCTGTTCGCCGCTATCATTGTACAGCGTGTATTGCTGTAGTTCTAGTTCTCATTTTCCCGGCCACAAGTTCGGCCAATAAACAGTTTCATTATGCAAACGCCGACTGCTGTCTTCGTCGACGTCACGACCACGTGACAGTATTATATAAATGTTACACGAACACACAGATACAGAGAGGAGCTCGTGTACTTTCAGTTCACTTTCCAAGTAGCGTCTGTCTGGTTCACTGTCTCGCGAGATTCTCACAGTCCCGTTCACTGTCTGCTAAATGTCTGTCATCACACCGCATCTCGGCATCTTTTCCCCGAAGTCGAGAAACGGCGGCGGCGGCAGCGCCAAGAACACTTGTACCGTCGCGGTAACAGGATAGCCGAAAGTGGGTCCTGCCTGCCCGAGACCGAGACGCCATATTTCTTTCTTCTTTTCTTCGTCCTTTCTTTCTTGGCAGCCACCTGTAGATTTCAACAGTTTGCACGCAGGTAACCTGAGCGCCATGCACAATGAGGTATTGCTTCAAACTTGCGGAGTATGGGTTGTCGGAGAACAACGCTGGGCTATGTCAGAGGTATAGTGGATAGGGTAGCCATCGTACTTTTATTCGGGAAGACATCTCTAGAAACCTCTGTCTCGAGGAAATTGGAAAGACTAGAATTCAGCTTAGTACATTCGGAGAAGCTTCTTCAGCCCAGCAAGAGCGCCGTTTGGTGCAGGTGTGCATTCGCAGCCAGTATGACGGAAAGCTTTACTTTATCGAAGCCATTGAGATGCCGTTCATTAGCAACGACATCATACAGATGCCGGTTGAAAATGAGTTTGTGAAAGCTATGGAAAACGGTGGACAACCCATCGCAGACAAATTGTTTTTACCGAGAATGCCTGCCGTACCTGGAATTGGGCTCCTAATTGGTGCTGAACATCTATAGAAATTCATGACAGGGCAGATGCGACGCCGCTCCGAAAACCCTGATTTGGTTGCACTCCGCTCAGTCTTTGGTAGGATGTTTCAGGGGCCGATAAATATTCATACTTCCCTACACGTCTTTTGAAGGCCTGTGTTCTGAGAGTGCGCACCTCTCTCGAATCTCTAGACAGACTTGCTCGAAGGTTTTGGGATTTGCAGAGTGTAGGAATATTCGACCAACCCAACGGGCCTTGTGGGGAGGCACAAGCGGTTGCTAGTGGGTTTGAACAGCACACCACAACGAAGGGTGGCCGCTACGAGGTAGCTCTCCCTGGAAAGAAAACTGTGGCCAGCATTCTCTATGCGCCTCCTCAAATTGCGAAACACCTATATGCAAAGAAAAGACAACAGTCTCCGGGCGCTTGCAACCAAATCTTCTTGAACGAAAGTAGTGCCCAATATCGCTTCACACTGTTTCTACGTTTTACGCCTTTATTTTACGGCATTTAGAGTCATGGCACCCATCACGTGTTAGTTGCAATATTTTACTAAGTTATGTGTATTTTACGCACTTGAGTGTGCAATAGTAATGCAATAGCGTTAAAAAACTCATTTCGTAAGAGAGAAGAGAGATACGAAGAGGAAAGGCAGGAGGTTAACCAAGCTTTGGCTCGGTTGGCTACCCTGCACTTGGGTGGGGGAAGGGGAAATAATAGAAAGAAAGGGTAAAGAAGAAAGAAGAAGAGTAAGAAAGGGATGGATGAACTACACAACACGAACTCTCGCAGTTAGTTCACAGGCGCTCGTGAAGTCCGGTGGTCCTCAAGAAGCACAAGAGGGCTTTCGTGGCCTTGCGCGTATGCGAGACCGTAGGCCAAGGTCCCAAGATCTTCTTTTCTGTCAGCGGTCTTGAGTCTAGGTGACGGAGCTTGACTTCCATACTACGTCGTTGAGCTTGGTATGATGGGCAGTGGCATAGAATGTGTTCAAGCGTCTCCTCGCAGGCGCAAATGTTGCATGCCGCACTGCTGGCCATTCCAATGAGACACGAATACGCAAGAATTCCGGTGTCGGTGTCGGGGTCAGTATCGGTGTCCGTGTCGTCGTGGTTGATTGTGAGCGAAAAGTCATCATCTTCTCTGTGATCGCAAAATGCAGGAAGATGCCAATAAAATGAATAATGAAATATTCGATTTTGAGCGAGGATCAAAACGCAGGTCGTCTGCGTGGCAAACAAGTGTTCCACCACAGAGCAACGCTATTACTGGAAACGGCTTCGGAAAAAACACTCTATTAATGTCGTGCTCTGGAAGGAGTATCCTTAACACACGTTAATGTTGCGTGGGAGAAGCTTAAAATCAAGCCAGGCGTCAAAACATGCGAATTGCGCTGAGAGTGGGTGCATTAAAGGGTCATCCATTACAAAGTGCTCTGACATATTTAATTATCATCAGCTCTGTAGTGTTATCGGTTCACAGGAGACTGTGACATAGGCATGGCATGAGCGCCTGAGGAGCCCGTAGTAAGTAACCGGTCGACACTGAGCCCAAACAACAACTCACTTTAATCTACTCGTACATCTCTGAGGGGGCACCACTCCTTAGCAGAATAGTACCGACCTCTGCAAGCTCCAAAAGCATCAACAAAGCGAGCAGCTGCTTCCGTACTGCCTTCCGTACGATTCGCAAAAGGAATATGGCGCAGTGGGCACTCGACAACTGTAATTGTAGTAGGCATTCTAGGATAGTTTCAAACCGCCATTGTTACACGCAAAGTCGTTCGTTTCCTTACGGCACTGTTCAAGCATACACCGAGAACCGAAGCAACCTTGCAGTTGAAAAGGCGATGCGCACGGCCACTGATTACGCTATCGCATTCTACTCTTGAAGGCGAAGCTCAAGTATTCTCCAAGTTTATTTAGGCCTCTTTACAGCCACGTTGCATTTACACATTGTCATTGATAGCACCACTGCTCATAGAATGCATCATGTATCGGCGCTCTTGGCCGTAACTGAACTTTGCGCCACTAAACACAGCTTATCACCATCCAAATCCGGCCCGTATTAAAAATGACGTGACCCCTCAGGGGTTACTCCAGCTGAGCAAGCAGCTTTCATGCTTCGTCTTTGCAAAAGCGTGAAACCAATCATGGAAAGCTTTTGTGGAGTGGCGAAGCCCGAGGCACCCATTTTGGTTACACAATACATAATGTCGCACGGGATAGCTGCTAAAGGAACAAACGCACAAAATACCCTCCCCCTCCTCTCACCACAAAATAAAACAGAAAAGAAAAAAGGGGAGGAAGAACAACAGGCACGCTGGTTACAATTCGCGCAGATACACCTCCCTCCATTTTTAAGGGCTGTGACAGGGTATTTTACGTCCACTGTGCCCGAATCTAACTATATGCAAGTAGCACGTACCAAGCAGCTACGGCGGAGTACATGAGGAATAAATTTGTCCCTGACTTTGCGTCTTCATTCTTTTCTTGTTCTTCCTTTGGGACCTGCTGGTCTAACGTATGAGCACGCTCAATTGCATTAGCAAACACTTTGCTCTGCATACTTGTCGCACAAAAAGGCTGGCTTTAATTTTTTTGCGTAAATATAAAGTTATCCCATTTCAGAACAAATTTTTTTGTACCCGTGAACTTGGGGTTAGGGGACACCTCTCTTCCAGTGATGCATGGTTACTGCTGAAATAGAGGCATTGCTGGCCTTCACTTCGTTTCTTTATACATGGGTGTGAAATCCTGGCGCCACACTTCGGAACAGCGTCACATAAAGTAACCTTTATGAAACCCTTATGGTTACAAAGTAACCATAAAGGTTATGGATATAAAGTAACCTTTATGGTTACTTTACATAAAGTAACCATAAACTAAGTTTATGATATCAAAGGGTGCAGGCGGTTGAAATCCAGTATCAATATCAAATGTTGTGCCACTGTCAGCTTACACAATTATGTAGCCCTGAGAACGGCCGCCAAAACTAGGTTTACAAAGAAAATTTCAAGCAAAATGACTTTTGATGATGTCATGGAGGTGCTTGGACAGGATAGCACAAATACACAAAATTCGGAATATGTGAAACGTTAATGCCAAGAGCACGTGTCGGTCGTCACGCCACGCGCCTTCCGTGGCGTCGTTCCAAACGCAGACAACCGCTAGAAAAAGACAGTCGGCGCCTCTAAAGTCTTTCCGTGCGTCATACACAGTTCATGTACGTCACACGCGAACGTGAACTCAACGAGTATCGTGCGCACTGGTGTGTGCATCTGCACCGATTGAAAATAACGCGAAGCATTTCTGAGCGAACCTTTGGCACTTTGTGCGTTTCTATCTATCTATCTATCTATCTATCTATCTATCTATCTATCTATATCTATCTCTATCTATCTATCTGTCTATCTATCTATCTGTCTATCTATCTAGACGCCTACGTCTGGGGCTCTCATGATCGCCTTCCTAACTTGGTGTATCTCAAAATTGGCATGGGAGGGTAAGCGGATTTGACAAATATGACTGTCGGGCCATGACATGAATAACGTGAAAATCCTGTCGCGTACGTCGTCAAACCCTTTCCTCCAGACATGTCTGGAACATACCCGTTTACCACGGGCAGCGGTCCACGGGTATGCGCCACAGGTGATTGACAGTTTACATCTACTCAGCAACGGCGAGAACAGATAATAAATGCGAGAGCGTTAAGAAAACCGACATCCGCAGCGTTGACCTGACGAATTGAAAGGATAAAAATTAGCATCCCAGCAGGAATCGAACCCAGCATTCTGCGTAGCCATCAGTTATTCTACCACAGAGCCACTCCAGGTCTATAAACTGGTTTAGAGAAATAGCCTGTGCAGGTGTAATGTCGGTGCAAACGTCAATTGTGATTGTGGTGCCAGCTATCTAATTTTACAAAAAAGCAACAAACACTACATGATACCCCTACGATGTATACCCCTACGATACACGCGTGATATCAGATTAACCTCTTTGGTTCTAGTGTTGGCTCCGCTTTTATAGCACTCTAATAAATATTGCATTTGTTTCCTATGATTCAGCAAGCTATATTGAAGCATTGCTCGACCTTGGAGGCATACATTAACGAAAGTTACGTGCGATATTTACATTATTGCACCGTAAAGTGCACTTAGTCCGCCAGAACGACGCAGTGTCCTTTTCATTTCTTACGAGGCTGGGCGATGACCTCATGCTGACAGAGGATGATGCCAGATTGATTGACAGGCGCTTTGTAGGCTAGGCTACGTAGGCCACATACGCCCAGGAAATCTACGAATACGACAAGCGCCATCCACTGATGTTGGTCTACGTAGCACTATCCAGGCCTACCATCCTCGATGGCCTGTGTACCTCACCAACGCGAAGGGTGACTTGAGATTCCGACATGTCGTCTGCTCTGTCGACAGGCAATTTGTCGACGAAATGACCGAAGCATCCACGATTTCCAACAGCTGTACTATACCTCATACTTCACTACACATGGACCCCTCGTCATCGCGATCACGACCTGATCCGATAACAAGTCATGACCAGCTGCTGGTGCTCACGGATCACGGGGATGATGACCTTGTTCAAGAACTGTGAAGAACTTCTTCCACACATGCACACGGGTTCGTGAAACGTGCGTGCGTTCTCCATCACAAGGGACAAGCATATGCACTTCATATCAGCTTACCGCTTCTGGTGCTGGTATAATACCAATGTTGCCGTCGGCAGCGTTACCCAACTGTAAACAACTGGTTATATAACACATATGCGGCTCTTCAACATATATGTCTGCGTATAAATTTATACAAATCACTGGCGTCATTTCGCAACGTTTCTCTCAGAAAAAACAATACGCCCACAGCCACCTTCCCGCCGCATGCTTCGCATAACATCGACTCTATGGTACGTGGAATCTGCCACATTTTTCCATTCCCGAATCCGTGTGTCCCATCAAGCAGGCTACGCGCCAAGTATTTAAAAAGTTCCTTTCTCAAAAGTTCCGGTGTCGACATCGTTGGTTGTGAGAGAAAAATCAGCGCTGTCCTTGATAGAAAAATCGGCTTCAACGAATCGAACCCAGGTCATCTGCCTAGCAAGCAGGTGTTCTACCGCCGAGTCACGCGATTCCTTGAAACAGCTACATGATTGTCATATTGACACTACATGATTGTCATGATACACTACATGATTGTCATGCAGTAGGAGTCTCCTTAAAGCATTTATTGTTGCGTCGCCGAGACGTAGAGTCACGCCAGGCCTCAAAACATGTGAATTATGCCATGAGTGGGTGTTTCAAAGGCCCATTCGTTGAAAAGTGGCCAGACGTATTTAATTATCGTCGTCAGCAAAGGCATCCACAATGTGGGCAGCTGCGTAGGTTCACGTGTTGCATTACGGACGCGTAGTTGAATTGGCGTAGGGCACCTGCCAACCATACTTGCAGTAGGCATTTTAGGGTAGTTTGAAACGGACAAAGTTACGACCACAAACGTTCGTTCCCTTGCGACACGGTTAAGGCAGCCACCGAGAACCGATGTAAGGCTAGCAATTGAGAAGGCGATGCGCACGGGGCCCGATTACGCGAACGCGTTCTAATCTTAAAGGCGAAGCTCAAGCATGCTCCAAGTTTTTGTTCCTGCGCGGGAGGCCCACTTGACTAGCAGGTTACGAACGTTATGTTGTAAGATTTATATTGACTCCGACCATTGACCCTTACCCCTTCTTAGGCCATTGAGTCATCATGTTCAATTAAAATCAACGATATCTGTAATCAAAGGGTCAAATTCCTTCATGGGAGCTGAACTACGATTTGGTGCAGGTGTCTGCAAGACATACTTGAACGCCAGCGGGCTGCGGTGTCATCAGAATTTTCATAGGTTGCCCTCAAATGAAGGAAACAAGTAGCCGCGTGTCACGTCCTGTCCACGTGTCTCTCTTGTGTTTGTTCCACTGCGCTTGCTAAGATGCCAAGTTCCACACCCACCAGCTGGCCCAAATTTCCGCGTTGAATAATATATGGGGTTTTACGTCCCAAAACCACGATATGATTATACGAGACGCCGTAGTGGAGGGCTCAGGAAATGTTGACCATCTGGCGTTCCTTAACGTGCACGGACATCGCACAGCACGCGGACCTCTACCTTTCGCGTCAATCGAAATGCGACCGCCGCAGCCGGGATCGAACCCGCGACCTTCGGTCAGCAGCCGAGCAACGTAAGCGCTACACCACCGCGACGGATGGCGAACATCGAAACCACTCACTAATCCAGGCTTTCTCTTTTTTTAAACCTCGCGGCTGCAGCAACGCTAGCAGATCATAGCAAAGCCTTGTATAGTATAGTATAGCATAGTACAGTATATATAGTATAGTATAGTATAGTATAGTATAGTATAGTATAGTATAGTATAGTATAGTATAGTATAGATGCAAGGGCATGGGAAATGGAAGTGACGTTGAGGATGAGAGATGTGAGGGTGAAGAGGAGGGAAAGAAGGAGTGGAGACAGTAAAGCGTATGATATAGAGAAAGAGAGAATAGACAGAAAGAAATCGAAGAAAGAAATAAAGAGAGAGAGATGAAATGAAAGAGGCGAGTGAAACTAGAGATACAGAGAGGAAAGGGAAGAAAGACAGAAAGATAAAAAGAGAGGGAAAGAGAGAGAAGAGAAATAAAGCGAGAAATAGAGAGAGAAGGAAAGATAAGAAAGACTAAACCGCATAGAGAGGAGAGCGAAAGAAATAGATAAAGAAATATACAGAAAGAGGCAAGAGAGAGATAGAACACAGAGAGAGGAGAAAGGACTTCCAGCTCCGATCTTCCTTCGGGCTCGCCCCACTAGCGCGAACCTGTCTTAATTTTTTTTCGTTAAACACGATACATGCTTACGTTTGTTGTAATTGGTGGTTTTCACGTAGCAGACAAACGCAAAAACACTAGTGCAACTATCCTCGGATGGGGAACACGCGTGCCGGGTCATCAATAACTATAATAAATCAGCTATCATGGTGACGGTTGTCTCACAAGTTATGGCAGCTGCTTGTGTAACGTCAACTGCGATTGCACTGTGGGCTGTATAACGAGCGTTGCTTGTCCACTCAGAATATGTAAACGTGCTACGCTAATGATATCTTCCTAGGATGATCGCTGACGGAATTCACAATATAAATAACTGGTATCGTCCCATCATGTTTCCATGGCGTCTACTTCGTTTGGACAGGACAGACGTCCTTGCTCTAACTTGAGTGCCGAAATGATGTGGGGCTATAAACAACCTCTTTCCCGGCAGTGTAGACGTGTCCGGTAAACAAGAATATGCACAAAAGTGCTCCATTTACACATTGTCGCCATCCACATCATCACACGTCGCTGAAAGCCTGAAAATGTGGCATAGACAGCTATTCGCTGACTACTGGCTATGCAATCGATGGCCACACTGTGTGGGATCTGCCGGAGTTTGTCTTGACCACTTCAGGCAGGATCTCCAATAATCTCTGAGTGATCATTCTTAGTTTGTCCAGGAGTTTTCCTGCACACTGTAGATGACGTTACCCAGCAGTAAGCCAGATGAGTAGCAGGGAACAGCAAGCCTTCTATTCAGCAATGCAGCCGAGTATATAAAGGAGGCTTGCGATAAGCGATGGGAGCGTTGCACATGCGCGTTGGTTGACGTGCAAGCACGACTTTGCGCTCTATTAAACCAGCTAGGCCAAATTAAGCGCATCAAGGAGCTTCTCGACAGCCTTACATACCATGTCATCCACTTTACGACCGGAAGCAACGCGGGGTATTCTGAAAGTGCGGAGGCATCTTGAGATAGTGGTGGCACATATGGACAGCAGCTGGCAGAAATGTTGATCTGAGTTTAAGAATGTCATATTAAGTTCGTGTTCTTTTCATTTAGTTATAGCGCTTCGTTTATGACGATGGTTGAGTACCATGTTTTCTCGAACGTACTTCTAGTTACGTGTTGTAACTCTCCAGACGTCAATGACACGATATCGTTGATTTGACCCGTTCAACGATCGATCGTCAGCAACGTCAACAGCTACCGTCCTTCTTCCGGTTCTTGCATTACAACTACGCTCCTTTGTTTTACAGAGCGTTAAGAACAACGTCAGAAAAAGTTGTTTCTGCATTTGCAGCTCTTTCGTACGCA
The DNA here is from genome assembly GCF_013339695.2 of Rhipicephalus sanguineus. NCBI lineage: Eukaryota > Metazoa > Arthropoda > Arachnida > Ixodida > Ixodidae > Rhipicephalus > Rhipicephalus sanguineus. The sequence goes on from NW_023614817.1 coordinate 222,644, forward strand.
CTGGGTCATTGCCCCTTAAGGCGAATGATACACGTGCTCAAAATTTTCCTGACTCTTTTCGTGAATCACAAATGGTCTCGTGATACTTACCCCACTCTTAATAGGAAGATTCTTGCCCTTTAATTCTTTTCCCCATTTAGGGCTGGCTATTTCGTGTTCGGTGAAAAGAGGATTCGCTCGAATTAAAGTTTCTTCAGCAAATGGTTATTTAATAACCTGAGGAAGAATTTCCATCATGCGGACCGTGAAAGAACAAGAAATGACAGCGGCGCAGCAAGGGCAATTCAATGAATGGGATAGCACCAACTTGAGATGTTACGCGAAGTTGTTGGTGATGACTCCAGACAGGCGTCGACAAGAGGGAGGAGAGACGAGGATGACAGAGACGGACAGCACGCGCAATATGGTTCATAAGACTTGCTGCTGGGCGAGTGCTTCATACTTGGAAGGAAAAATATTGATGCGCACAAACAAAAAAACACTGAGTTGTGAGTTGAAAGTTTGCGCTCGTCCGAGTCTCCTGAGTCCGTGTTTTTTTGTGTGCGCATCAATATTTTTCCTTCCAGCACGAGCAGTAGAATAAAACGTGGAGTGTTTGTTCTAGGGCTCGGGTATTACTACGCGACATTCTTTCTGGTGCTGAAATACTCCGGTCACTCTTCCATGTCTTCTAGCTTCATTGCCATCAGTGTAACGGCTGCGCAAGAACCGTGTTGGCGTGAAGGTCAGCGTCACGAGAATAATTACGCTCCAGACCAACGAACTGCAGGCGTTCGTTGCCGATGCCACTCAAGTTGAAACCCACGTTGTGTACCTTAACGTGGAGCTCGTCGACTTCAATGAGAAAATCTTCGAAGCTTCTGACGACGAGGCTTACGAGGAAGAAGCCGAGACAGCGGAAGAAGACGATCGAAAGGTGTCTTACGTCGTGTCCCGAGACCAGTTTTTTAACTTATTTATTGTACCCTCAAGGCCCGAGGGCATGACAGAGGGGAGTGATACAATTGTACAGTTCGGTAGTAATATTATACTGCCAGAAAGTGACACTGTATTGTAATAAAACAACACACTAGTAATAGCAATACGTGCAATCTAGTTAGGAAGTGCTTTGCGCAAAGGACTTTAAGTGCTAATACGAAGAAACAAGTTAACATGATATCAATTCCTGCACATACAATGTTAGCTGAGTTGTCCTGAATTACTCGACAGCAGAACGATAAAAACAATATGCTAAAATTTGCTAGTTAAACAAGGTTTCCAAATCCTATGAAAAACTTTCTTGTCGTTGATGGCGGCTATGTAAGGGAAAGTGGTTTCATTACCGGGATGTTCTGGGAAGACGAAATACTAAAGGTGATAGTATTTCCTGTTTGAATTCTCACTTTGTAGCGATGGTCGATACCGTGCGATAAGTAATGCGGCTGTGAAATCAAATTTGAAGAGATCGCACTAGTGATCGAAAGTTAAGTTAGCTTTCATTGAAGTTATGCTGGAAGAATGTTATAATAAGAATAAATGAATTGAACTGAATTATTTTAACGAACTCGAGAGAAAAGAAGAGGTTTTCACTGTGTCGGTCCCACACTGCAGCAGCATATTCTAATTTGGGGCGCACCAATGACTGGTAAAGTGCTAGCTTTCAGGCTGATGTGACATTAAAAAGTTGTGACCTAAGCAGCCAAGCGCGCTGATAACTTTACTAATAATGTACTCAATGTGAAGAGACCAAGTCAGATTTTAAGTTATATGAACGCCCAGGTATTTGTACGAGTTCACAGGGCCTAAGGGGATATTATGCAAATGTTAGAAGGGAAGGGTGGTGGAATTTCTGTGAGGACGCCAAATTTTGCATTTAGTAGTATTTCGTTCGTTTCGCCACGTATTACATCAATCACTTATGTAGTTAAATCTGATTGAAGAGCATCAAAACCCTAAATAACGGTTATTTCAGAGATATACACAATCGTCAGCAAACATGTGAACGTGAGAAGTCAATGAAGAAGGCAGAGCGTTAACATAGAAGAAAAAGTAGGGGTCCTAGGATGGATCCATCAGGCACACCGGAACGACCCTCAGTGAATGCTTAATGGTGAGTCATTATTAGCAGCAACAAAGTGAAAGCGGTTACAAAGAAAGTATTCAATCCACTTCAGTACTTTACTGTCGACGTTGAAATGAAGTAGTTCATGGGAAACCTTGACTAACGCTTTAGTGCAATCTAAAAAAACACAGCCAGTGTATGATACACGGTCTTATCATCGGTGTATTCCATAAGTAAAAGATATTTGTTTCGTTGCCAGCTGTAAGCCAGACGAGTAGCAGGGAACAAAGAGCCTTTATTCAGCAACGCAGACGAGCATATAACGAGGCTTGCGACAAGCAGTGGGAGCGTTGCACGTGCGTGTTGTGCTCATTTTCAAGCACGGCTTTGCGCTCTATTACACTAGCTAGGCCACATTCAGCGCATCTGGGAGCCTCTCTACAGCATTACATGCCATGCTACCCACTTTACGACCGGAAGCAACGCGGGGTATTGTGAAAATCAGGAGGCTCCTTGAGATAGTGGTGGCACACATGGGCACCAGCTGGCAGAAATGTTGAGCTGAGTTTCAGAATGCCAATTTCTGTTCGTGTTCTTGACATTTAGTTGTAGCGCTTCGTTTCTCACGATGCTTGAGCACCGTGTTTTCTCGAATGTACTTCTAGTTACGTGCTGTAACTCTCCAGATGTCAATGACAACAAATCGTTTTATTTGACCCGTTCAGCGATCGATCGTCAGCAACTCCAACAGCTGCTGTTCTTCTTCCGGTTCTTGTTTTCCAACTACGCTCATTTGTTTTACAGAGCGTTAGGAACAACGTCAGAAAAAGTTCGTTGTGCATTTATAGCTCCTTCGTACACACTGCGTCATTGGCTTGCTTGAACTGAATGATACACGTGGTAAAAATGTTCCTCACTTTTTTCATGTATCAAAAATGATCTCGTGATAATAACCTCACTCTGGCTTGGAAAATTATTCCCTTTACCTCTTCTCCCCATTTAGGGCTGACTATTTCCTGTTCGGTGAAAATTGGATTTGGCTCGAATTGAAGTTTGTTCAGCAAGTGATTATTTATTAAACTCAAGAACAATTTCCATCATGCGGACCGTGAAAGAACATGAAGTTTCAGCGGCGCCGCAAGGGCATTTCAATGAATGGGATAGCAGCAACTTGAAATGTTATACGAAGTTGGTGATCAGTCCAGTCGGGCGGCGACAAGAGAGTGGAGAGAAGAGGATGACGGAGAGCGACAGAACGAGCTGTAGAATAAAAAGATGGAGTGTTTGTTCCAGAGATCGGGTCTTTATTACGTGACATTCTTTCTGGTGCTGAAATAGTCCGGTCACCCTTCCAAGTCTTCTACCTTCATTGCCATCAGTGGAGCCACTGCGCAAGAACCGTGGCGGGCGTGAAGGTCAGCGTCACGAGAATAATTACGCTCCTGACCGACGAACTGCAGGCTTCCGTTGCCTATGCCGCTCAAATGGACAACCACGTTGCGTACCTAAGCGTGGAGCTCGTCGAATTCAAGAAGTCTTCGCCTTCGGAGGCAGCCACTCTATTACAATGGTTTCAATTTAGTAGTAAATGCGAGAAACTTCCGTATTTGTACAGACCGCAGCGCATGTGCGACTTGAAACTCGTTTTCAAAGCACGCGGCAGCGCCCCGCAAGCAGCCGACGCGGGCGCTGAGACCACGTGATCCTGCCAAGCATGTCACGCCGACGGTGGCGCCGGCGTTTCCAGTGGTGGGCCTCGCGGCCATGACCGAGAACCGAAGCAGTCTAGCGATTGAGAAGGTGATGCGTACGGGCCCCGATTACGCTATCGCATCCTACTCTTGAAGGCGAAGTTCAAGCGTTCTCCATGTTTCTTTAGGTCTCTTTACAGCCACGCTGCATTTACACATAGTCACTGATAACACCACTGCTCATAGAATGCATCATATATCGGCGCTCTTGGGCCGTAACCGGCCTTTTTTCAATCAATAAATCTGATGGTTATTGACAAATGAAAGAAAAGATTACAAGATATCTGGACCGTTAGCCTACATTGGCTAGTGATCGGTCCATATCAGAGTTCATAAAAGCAGATTAGCAGAGAGCATATAACATAAACACATATATACACCCGTATTTATGAATTATGCCATTAAACACAGCTTATCATCATCCGAACCCGGCATGTCGTAAAAAATAACCCGATCCCTCTGGGTGACTCCAGCTCAGCTAGCAGCTTTCACGCTTCGTGTTTGCAAAAGCGTGAAGCCCGTCATTGAAAGCTTTCGTGGAGCGGCGAAGCCCGAGGCAGCCTTTCTGGCTACATAATGTCGCAAGGGGTAGGTGCTAAAGCAACAAATAGCACAAAACCTGCCCCCCCCCCCTCTCACTACAAAATAAAACAGAAAAGAAAAGGGGGAGGAAGAACAAGAGGCACGTGGGTTATACTGCGCGCAGATACACCTCCCTCCATTTTCAAGCGCTGTGACATGGTATTTTGCGCCCACTGTGTCCGAATATAACTAAATGCAAGTAGCACGTTCCAAGCAGCTACGACGGAGTACATGAGAAATACATTTGTCCCTTTGTTCGTCCAATTTGTTCGTCCATTGTGACCTGCCGCTCAAACGAATGAGCACGCTCAATTTTAATATGAAACACTCTGCGTGAGTGTGTGTGTATGTTATCAAAGGGTGGAAGCGGTTGAAATCAATATCAATATTAAATTTTGTGTCACTGTCGGCGTACACAATGATGTAGTCCGGAGAACGCTCGCCTAAAAAAAGGTTTACACAGAAACTTTTCAAGCAAAGGGATTTTTCATAATGTCATGGAGATGCTTGGGCATGATCGCACAAATACATAAAATTCGGATTACGCGAAATGTTAATGCCAATCACACGTTTCGATTGTCACGTCAAGCGCCTTCTATGACGTCGTTCCAACGTCCATAACCGCTAGAAAATAAACGGAACACCACAACGTTCTAGGAAACGCCTAAACGATAGAGTTTCCTACCTAGAGAACTCCCAGCGCAGGCTCTGCGTCAATTTCTACTTCTCTTTGCGCCCTGTATAGAACATCAACGACGGCATCAGAAAACGCCTTTTACCACAGTGCGTACGATAAACACGTACTTATTAAGACAGTGGACGCCTCTATGTAGGTCACACGCGAACGTGACCTGAACGAGTATCATGCGCGCCGGTGTGCATCTGCACCGATTGATATGCACGCGCCGGCGAAATAACGGCGAGCTATTTATATACACCACACGCCGCTGGTGCTAAGCAAATCTCGGAGGAGCTTGAGCGCCTTTTCTATCACGCAACGCTTCTAATTTTCTTTCAATTTGAAAACTGCCCTTGAGACGCGCACGACAAAATGGCCCTTTTCTGTACCCACTCGTGGTGTGGAAGAAGAAAAAAAAACCAAGAACACCGGTCACACCTTGCATCAGATGCCCCCGTGTGGCAAAAACGCAGAGGGTCACTCCACACGCCGCAGTTTAAAAGAAAAAGAAATATCTAAGAGTATCTGACTCTCCATTATCAACACTTGCAGACGCAACGCTCCTAATTTTCGTTCAATTTGAAAACTGCCCTTGAGACGCGCACGACAAGGACGCCCTTTTCTGTACCCAATCGTGATGTGGAAGAAGAAAAGGAAAATATACGGCAAATCCCACGCACTGTGGGAATCGACGTAATGCGAAGCAGCCGGCAAAGAGCTGCTACATCGCCTTGTCCGTCTTTGAGGCAAATGAAGTCATTCATGCCATGGCATCTATTTCACTATATATCGCATGTTTGCCATGCATGCAAGCATGTCCATTCCGGTATATACCATACTAGTGAAACGTATATTCTGGAATATACAATGCATGACCTGTCATTTATGTTCATCACGTTCTCATGTCATGCCATACCAAGTTTGGTATATATTCAGTTAACAATAAAACTGCCGGAAGCGCACTATGAGCGTGGCATGTAAATCACGTCGTACATGACGTGCGTGACATGGTTTCATATTACAACCTCTCATTTACGTTCTTCATACAGCCGTTTCGCGCAATACCAATTTTGGTGTATATCAAGTGAGTGGAACAGCAGCGATTGGAAAATGAGCATGGCATGTAAATCATGCCGTAGAATATATGCATATCATGATTTTCAAGTTACCACCTTTCATTAATGTTTACCATACAGTCGCTTCGCGCAATACCAGTTTTGGTGTATATCAAGCGAGCTAAGCGGCCGCGAGGGTGCCATGAGCGTGGCATGTACATCATGTCGTACATGACTGGCATGTCATGATTTTCATGTTACCACCTCTCATTTGCGTTCGTCATGCAGTCGCGTCGCGCAATACCAGTTTTAGTGTATATCAAGCGAGCGAAATGACCGCGAGGGCACCATTGGCGTGGAATGTAAATCATGTCGTACATGACTTGCATGTCATGATTTTCACATTACCACTTCTGATTTGCGTTCATCATACAGTCACGTCGCGCAATACCAATTTTGATGTATGTCAAGCAAGCCAAATGGCCGCGAGGGCACTATTAGCGTGGCATGTAAAGTATGTCGTACATCACATGCATATCATGATTTTCAAGTTACCACCTGTCATTAATGTTTACCATACAGTCGCTTCGCGCAATACCAGTTTTGGTGTATATTAAGCGAGCGAAATGGCCGCGAGGGCACCATGAGCGTGGAATGTAAATCATGTCGTACATGACTTGCATGTCATGATTTTCACATTACCACTTCTGATTTGCGTTCATCATACAGTCACGTCGCGCAATACCAATTTTGATGTATGTCAAGCAAGCCAAATGGCCGCGAGGGCACTATTAGCGTGGCATGTAAAGTATGTCGTACATCACATGCATGTCATGATTTTCATGTTACCACGCATCAGTTATGTTTGTCACACAGACATGTCTCATCTTACCAGTTTTGGTATGTATCCATTCATTTAAACAGCCGCGAGCGCCCGGGATCATGTAATGTAAATCATGCTGTACATGACATGCGTGTCATGATTTGCACTTTAGGACCTGTCATTACGTTTGTCATACAGTCTTGTCACGCGTACCAATTTTGGTGTATATCAAATTAACGAGACGGCCGCAAGAGCACCAAGACGGTGGCATGTAAATCATGCTGTTCATGACATGCATGTCATGATTTTCATGTTATGACCTGTCATTTATGTTTGTAATACTGTCATGTTATGTCAGACAATTTTGGTATACATCCCAATAACGAAACGGCCAGGAGAGCACAAAGTAGTAGCGGCTATACTCGCGGACAACTTTTCTTGGTACTGAAGGGAAAGTTACGGGGGCGGAGCTTCTGCACATGTACTCCTACGCGAGGCAGTCCGGTTTGGCTCGCGTCTCGTACCGCTGTGGAAAGCGATGGCTGCGCGCAATCAGCGTTGCATGCCAACGCAGACGCCGTATAGCGTTCGAGATACACGTAAAAGGCGGGAATTTCTCACGCGTACAAAAACGCGAAGTGACAACGTATAAAGTGAAGTAAATACAAATATATCGCTAGTGTGTACTGCTTCCTGTCTCAAGGAGCTACATGTAGAAAATTAAGGAGTTGTTTTTATATCTCACGTACAAAATACGGACGCAATAGTGGAACTACATTCATTGGCGGTAGATACGCGCGGTTTGGTGCTGTAGCCTTCGCTTCAATGCCAAGAAATGTTGTCCGCGAGTATAGATAGATAGATAGATAGATAGATAGATAGATAGATAGATAGATAGATAGATAGATAGATAGATAGATAGATAGATAGATAGATAGATAGATAGATAAATAGATAGATAGATGATAATAGATAGATAGATAGATAGATAGATAGATAGATAGATAGAGATAGATAGATAGATAGATAGATAGTAGATAGATAGATAGATAGATAGATACGCTCAAAGTCGCAGATGTTCGCTAAGAAGTGCTTCGCATTTAAAACAAAGACACCAGGCGCACCATGATCAGATATCCCCATGTGACAAGAAACGCAAGGGGTCACTCCACGCGCAGCAGTTTAAAAGAAAAATCACACCATCTCCGCTAAAGGAGACCATGAGGCGATGCGAAGCAGCGTTTCGGCATGTCGAGCCCACGTTTCAGAGCGAAGTGGAGAGGGGAGCGGAGTGGAAAGGGAGAAGTGGGAGAGGGGAGGGGAGAAAGGGGAGAGGGGGGAAAAGGGAGAGGGGTAAAGTGGGAGAGGCGAAGGGGGAGGAGGGCGAGGGGAGGGGAAATGGGAAGGGGAGAGGAGGTGGTGGAGAGGGTTCGCGCATGCGCAGTAGGGGTGGTCACGCCGCACACCACCACCGGATGAACTTCGCCATAAGATGCTTCGCATCTAAGCGAAATATCTACAAGCATCTGATTCTCGGACTGGTGGTGCCGACGTAGACACGGCCCACCTCGGCCTAAAAAACCGAGCTTCAGGACTGTTTTCAATAAAGTTATTCAATCAATCAATCTGATTCTCCATTGTCGGCACTTGCAGCGTGTGCTCAAGCACAGAGACGTAAGAACTGTGACAGGCGCTGCAAGTATCGAGCTTCTTCTCGTTCTTCGTGTGACATTCCAATTTCGTGCTGTCCCATTCATTGCTTCGCCCTTGCGGTGAAACTGACTTTCCATGTGCCCAATTCATGTGCCCCATCAAGCAGGCTACGCGCCAACTATATTAACGCGATAGCGTTAAAGAGTTCCTTTCTCTGAAGTTCCGGTGTCGGCGTCGTTGGTTTTGAGCGAAAAATCAGAGTTGTCCGTCATCGAAAAGTCAGGGTCGATGAATCGAACCCAGGTCATCTGCCTAGCAAGCAGGTATTCTACCACAGAGCCACGCGATCGCTTGAAACTGCTTTGAAAAAAATCTCACCATCTCCCCGTAAAGGGAACCCTGAAGGGTATGCGAAGCAGCCATGAGTCGACTTAATGTTTTGTAAATCATTTATTTTCTTCATCACTGTTCATGGTCCTTCCATTCGAGGTTCCCCTGAAGTTTAACAAGCGTCGAAAGCTGGGCGAGTTGGTAAGGTTTCATCTTCTAGCAAACTGCGCAGCAGACGGGACACCAAGAAGGAACGAAAGAGACAGACGAGCGCATACTCACAACTGATTTTATTGTAAATGTGGTCGACCTGTATAGCGTCCAACAAAAGACAACGTGTCACAGTCAAAGTTTATCAGCGTACCGCAACGCCACACCAAAAACCCACACAAAAATTATAAAAGGCGCACGTGCAAGGCCACGTAAGTCAACAGTAGCATGTAGAACTGAGATATGCGTACTCCTCATCCGACAGGCTTATAGCTTCGCACTTTGCTAGAAGATGAATCCCCTTATTTTGTAACTCGTCACATATGACTTTAAGCTCAGCGGAACGTCCCTCTTGAGTATAACGACCTTGTGGTCCGTAAAGTATAAAGTTAATGACTCTTGCTGCAAAGGTTGCAGCTTGAAGTTTGAGAATGCGATGTCAATGCACGACAAGCTTGTCGACGTGCCTCTCGAGCTCTCAACTCCGGGTCGGCTTGACGACGCGCCCGTTTCGCTTCGGCTTCGCGTGCCCGCCGCTCCGGATCGGCTGGACGACGCTGCCGCGCTGCGGCCGCTTTGCGAGCCCGCGCCGTCGCGATGCGATCATCGGTCGTCGAAACGCACTCCATCACAGCTGCTGTAGAAGAGAGCACGCCGGGTGAGAGCAGAGCGAGCGATATATCTCTTGAACTACAGCGACGCTAGCGGTCTCCACTCAACGCGCCGCAGTGGAGCGAGCGCTCTACCACACGTCCATATGTCAGGCAAACATTCCTTTCTGCACACCATGCGCGAGCTCTCCTCGCCAACACTTCGTTCTCTTCTTTCTTCCATGCATATAGTGGCACGCGCGGCACTGCCTACGCCGAAGGGACGCCGGGGGGACAGGCCTCGTTCATAAGCTGCTTCGCATCTAAAAAAAACACTACATGAATGTCATGCAGTTGGAGGAGCCTCCTTAGCGCATGTAATGTTGCGTGGCAGAAGAGTAGAATCGGGCCAGGCGTCAAATCATGTGAATTGCGCAGCGAGTGAGTGTTCTAAAGGTCCACTCATTACATAGAGCGTAGACATATAATTATCATCATCAACAAAAGCATCACGTGAACCTACGCAGCTGAGGTTCACGTATTCCCTTACGGACGCGTAATTAGCCTTACGCTGATTCGCAAAAGGATGAATTTGGCGTAGTGGGCACATGGCAACCGTACCAGTATGCATTTCAGAGTAGATTGAAACGGGCAAAGTTACGCACACAAACGTTCGTTCCCTCGCGACATGGTTTAGGCATCCACCGAGAACCGATGTAAGGCTAGCAATTGAGAAGGCGATGTGCACGGGGCCCGATTACGCTATCGCGTTCTACTCTTGAAGGCGAAGCTCAAGCGTGCTCCATCTTTTGTTCCTGCGCGCAAGGCCTACTTGACCGGTAGGTTACGAACCTGCAGTTGTGAGATTTATATTATGACTCCTACCATTGACCTTACCCCTGCTTAAGCCATTGCGTCATCATTTTCAATTAAACTCAATGTTATGTTTAAGTGAAGTGCCAATTTTCATTATGGGAGCCAGGAACACGATTTTATTGCCATGTTTTTGCAACACATACTCGAACGCCAGCGGCTGCGACGTCACCAGATATTTATATGTTCGCTCAAATCAAGAGAACAGCAATGTAGCCAAAAAGTAGCCAAGTAGGCAAAAGGCTTTTTTTTTGCCGCCACCGGCCAGAAGAGTAGACAAATTAGCGCAATATAGTGAAACCTGACAACCCTCGGGGTGCTCATGGTTTGTCCCAAACTGCACATGCAAGCCCTGCGCTGAAAACGTTCGAACTTTGAACGGTGCAACAGACCATCAATGCCTGCAAGAATGGGTGAGAGGTATTCGAGGAGATTATCGAGGACGGACAGCAATTGACTGCGTCCTCGAAAAGCATTTTCGCAGCAGAATGGTCGGCAGGGTCTGTCAAGATAAGATCGAACATGGGTCCTGGTCACCATTCCCGATTTTGATGAAATTTACTGTAGGCCTAGGCATTAGACCCAGAACAGTGGTATCGGAGTTTCCTGAAAGCATATTTTGTTCGCCTGAAAAAAAAAACAGATAAGTTTTGGCCGCAAAAAACACTTTTCTGTCAATTTCATCACGAACAACCGAGCATAAACATTGAAAACTTATTTTATTACAGGCTTTGAACAGCGGAACTGTCTATGTCAGCCGTTGATTGTAATCCATCAACACAAAACTATCATCATCCTGAACCGGCGAGCGCTATGCGTCTCTTCTTCCTCTTCGTCCTCTTATTCATCTCCTGCTTCGCTCACAAAACACGTGCGTCGATTTGTCCGGCAGACGATTCTGATAACTCTGATCGGTGAGATCACAAGCAAGGAGAGAGAAAAATAGATAAAAAGAAAGGAGAGAAATTTCTGACGAAAAAAATTAGCGAGGCGGGATTCGGAAAGGAGAAAAGGACTGGAGCGAGTAATGAATATCATAAAAGAAAGAGAAAAATACAGGGAAAAGTAATGAAGGACAGAAAGAGAAGCAAGGAGAGAGCAAGAGATAGCATGAGAGAGGAAACGAAAAATTGAGAAATATATATATATCTATATATATATATATATATAGAGAGAGAGAGAGAGAAAGAGAAAAAAAGAAGCGAGAAATAGAGATAGAGAGCGAAAGAAACACAAAAAAGATGTAAAGAGCGAAAAAAAGAAAGAAAACAGTAGATAAAGAACTAAAAAAATGCGAAACAAAACAGAAAACGGATAGAAAAAAACAGCACGATGAAGAAAGAAAAAGCAACAGACAGAACGAAGATCACCCAGCTGAGCTCTTCCTTCAGCCTTGGCACCCCTAGCATGAACCTGTCTTATTTTTATTTGCTTGTAAACAAGATAAATACCTACCGTTTGTTCTAATCGGTGGTTTTACGTAGCAGACAAACGCAGAAAAACTGCTCCAGCTATCCTCGCATTGGGACCACGCCACGCAGGTCACTAATAAATGTAATAATTCAGTATTCGTGCTGACGGTTGCCTGGCACAAGTTCTGGCGATGATTGTGTAACGTCCACTGCGACTGGAGTGCTGGCTATAAGCAAAGCGTTGCTCTGACTGACTAAACGTGCGCCGCTAATAACATCTTTTTGGTAATGATACCTGACGGAATTCACAGTATAAATAAATAGTAATATCTTCATCAGCTTTCCATGGCGTCTACTTCGTTTCGACAAAATCGACGTTGCTCTAACTCAAGTGCCGAAGTTACGTCGGTCTATAAAGAATCTATTTACGCCAGTGCAGTCTACGTATCTGATGAACCAAGATATGCACGCACTAAATTTACACATTGTCACCGATCCCCATCGTAACGTCTCGCTGAAAGCCAGAAAATGTGTCATAGGCAGCGACTCGATGACTGCTTCCCATGTAATCGATGGCCACAATGCGTCGGATCTGCTAGAATGTTTCTCGCCCATTCCAGGCAGGATCTCCTATGAGCTCTATGCGATACTTCATAGCTTTTTGCAAGAGTTCTCCTGCACACTGACTGCACTGATGACGTAGCCAGCAAGGCCACATTAAGCGCATCTGGGAGCTTCTCTATAGCACTGCGAGCGATGCTACCCACTTAACGACCGGAAACAACGCGGGGTATTGGAAAAATGCGGAGGCACTTGAGATAGTAGTGACACGCATGGACACCAGCTGTCGGAGATGCTGAGCTAAGTTCCAGAATGACGTTTTCAGTTCGTGTTCCCTTGAACGATGCTTGAGCACCACGTTTTCTCAAACGTTCTTACATTTACGTGTTTATAAGGCTCCAGATGTCAATTACACGAAATCGTCTGTTTGACCCGTTCAATGATCGATCGTCAACAATTCCAAGAGCTACTGTCCTTCTTGCGGGTCTTGCTTTCCAACAGCGTCAGCAAAAGTTGTTTTTGCACTTGTAGCTGTTTCGTAAGCACTGGGTCACTGCCTTGCCTGAAGTGCATGATACGCGTGCTAAAAGTTTTTTGCTCTTTTTATGAATCACAAAGGATCTCCTGATAAACCCTCACTCTGACTTGGAAAGATCTTTGCCCTTTAGCTCTTTTCCCCATTTAGGGCTGGCTATTTCTTGTTCGGTGAAAACTGCATTAGGCTCGAAATGAAGTGAGTTGAGGAAGTGACGTATTGAATAAGGAGGAAGAATTTCGATGCTACGTTTAGGCTACTCTAGCACTTAAATACAAAAAAACGTAATATAACGTTTCATACTCTATGATGGAACAAACGTGTGTAACTGCAAGTCAGGCCCGTAACCAGGAATTTTTTTCGAGGGGGCCCTACTTGCTCAAAGCCATGACTATTTGAGAAAACGCCTATTTTCATTGATTTTCAATAAAACACCATGTGTCATCAAAACTTCGGGAAGGGGGGGGGGGCTCCACCCCCCACCCCCCCTGGCTACAGGGCTGCTGCAAACGCTTATGTGTAAGTGCTTATGATGCGGTGTATTAGTTATATAAAATGTCTCTTCCATTTTTCTCTTTGTACTATGCTATCAAGTTTTGCATATGCTGTAGCACAAAATATTTCGTAAATTACGTCCCACAAAGCTTGTGTATGAAGCGCAACGTTCTTGTTTCAGTTTTCTGTTTTTTTTTCATCTTTGATTTCGAGCTTTTCGTACTGTATCAATGACGAGTAGTATTTCTAAGTTTGTATAATGAAGTATTTTCACAGTTCTGAGTGTGATCGTCCATTATTTCTATTGCATGGTGTTTTCCTCATTGGTTGCTTTCTTTCTGCCTCAAAAATTGGGCCATGGAACCCGCCATGTCTTGATGGCTTTCAGTTCATGGTCCTCAACATCGGTTGTACGTATGTTGAAAAAACGTTGATCATGCTGACCGTGAAAGAATAGGAAATCACAGCTTCGCCGCAAGGTAATTCAATGAATAGGATAACAACATGTTGAAGTGTTATACGCAGTTGTTAATGAAGACTGCAGACGAGCGGCGAGAAGAGGTAGGAGAGAAGAGGGTGAGGCAGAAGGACAGCACGAGCAGTGGAATAAAAATATGGAGCGCTTGGTCTAGGGCTCGTGTCTTCATTACGCGACATTATTTCTGGCGCCAAAATCCCCCGGTCATCGTCCTTCCAAGACTTCTAGCTTCAATTCCATCAGCTGAGTGGCTGCGCAAGAAATGGGGCGTCGTCAGGGTTAGCGTCATGACACCAATTGCGCTCCTGACTGACGAACTGCAGGCGCAGGCTTGCGTTCCCGATGCCACTTGAGTGGACTATCACGCTGCCCACCTTATTCAGAAGAACGTAGAGCTTGTCGACTTCAATATGGAAACCTTCGACGCTACTGACGCGAGGCTTACGAATAACAAGTGGATGCCCGATCGCACAAGAAGACGATCGAAAGATGTGTTATGCCGTGTTCCAAGCCGGTTTTATTGCAACACCAATAGGGGATATTGAAAATCTACAACGTCATCTTTCGACAAGCCCATAAGCTCGATTTGCCAGGTTTTGTTCGGCGCGAAAACGAAGCCAGTCGCATATCGCAGCCTTACAGGTGCTAGCTGCTGGTTTTGTATCTTCGTGTCTGCCATGACTTTCCAATGCTTTGTGCGCTGTTCAGGGAGCGAGGGAGCCCTGGCAATGCCGGTAACAAGGCAACACTAATATTAATCGAATTCATATTTACCAGAACTAAGAAAAAGTTCCGATGAGAACTTGTTTCGTCCACAACTGCACTGTGGTTTGGTTCGGAAATGACCGGCGCGCCGAACAACGCTCTTTAACGTTAATTATTATTTCTCCGTGTAGTTTAGTTGTTCGCCTGCAACATAAGCTTTACTTGAAGCACAAAAACTTGGAGGACGGTTGAGCTTTACTTTCAAGAGTAGATCGCGATAAAGTAATTGGGCCCCGTGCACATCGCCTTCTCAAATGCTAGCCTACCTTCGGTTCTCAGTGCATGCCTCAACCATGCCTCAATGTAACGAACGTCTGGGGCCGTATTCTCAAAAGATCGCAAAAGGCGACAATCGCAAAAGTATCGCCTTTCGTGCGAGCTGATTGGCTATTGAGCAAAACCGGAAAAGCGGGGCGCCATTTCGTACTTGGTCGACGTGACGGTGCTCTACGGCGCTTCTGACAGGCCTGGAATAAACGAACACATATTATCACCGTTGGTTGGTGGTCAAGTCTATCATTTCAGTGACATAGACGGTAGCTTCTAGTATTCAATCCTCGGTGGATGGGCGCAGCGTTTTTTACGCCGAAGCTTTCAGCGAGCATTACCTTGGGGTGTTTTCAGTACTCGTTCTCTGCCAGCGCGTGTTTTTTCGTGGTTTAAACGTTCCAGGAACATGAACGGGGCATTGCTCGCGTGTTTTATCGCGCGCCGGCAACATGTTGAGATGTTGAGACGATGTCGCTGTGGCGGCACACTACACCTGAGCTGTCTGAGTACGCCGTGTTAAACTTTCAACGAAAATACTTTTCACACAAAGATGCATTCTTTAAATTAAACAGTGCATTACACAATTGCACAAAAAAAACGTTGAAAGTACTTTCAACACGTCAAGTATCCACAGACAAGTCTGGCACCTGCGTAGAAGCCAGCATACGCTCAAAAACGGCGCACTCAGGTCGCTCTGCGCTCGCGCGGCACGCTCACTCCTGTTTTGTGAGACATTCGTAACAACAACGGCCAGTGCAACAGTGACGTCACACGCAAGTGTTTTTTCAGTTATTGAACGCGTCAGATTCTACGTCACCAAGCGCGATACTATCGCCTTTCGCGATCGTTTTCGCGCACGCGACAGGCACGGCAGATTAAAGAATGGTCATTTATTTGTGAAAGCATCCAGCGCTGATTTCTTCCCACAGTCAGAGTGAAACCATGGGTTCAATAGGCCTACTGTCTTCTCCGCCGCCATGCCCAGCTGGAGGCGACGTAGTGCCGTGATTACGCCGGAGAAACAGCGCGGCGTGTCGATACCAGCTCAGACTTCATGGGTGCGGCGAAACGTCAAAAAGCACCACACCATTGCGGCTTCTTCGCAATGGTAGCAGAGTAGGCTGTGGTTGAGGGCACGCCAAATGTCGCTTTTTCTCGGCGTGTAGCGCTGTCCGACTGGCGTGCGGTATGCCTGGTGGTGTCTGGCGGCGAAATTGCGGCGGTGAAGCGTCTTTACGTGGACGCGGAAGAGGAGCGTTGCGGCGCACTGCAGCAGCGTAGCTCACAGCTTCGAGCTATTTCTTCGGTGGTTCGGCAACGCGCAGAGTTTGCTGAATTTCCACACGGAATATATCAGCAATTGTCTGTACTTCAGGCTGCGACCGAGGAAACAGCTTCTGTACACAAAAAAACTTTCCTTAGAATCTACGAAGAAAACGTTCGTAAAATTTAAGGATGCCTGCCTTTCTATTCAAACACGGCAAAAACTTACCTAAATGCGAACAGACATGTTTCAGTTTTTTGAAATACGGAAAGAATCTCCTTGTTTAATGTGCCACTAAAAAGTCGTAAAAGTTGGTGTTCACTTCTAATTAATGTCCTAATTAAGTTCTAATTAATGTTGTGGCTTCCTTTCAAGTTATTTTCCAACCAAAGAACCCTCGTCGTTACCAGGCTACATTTTTAGGCAAGGTGCTTTGGTGGAAAGCATGGGGAACGTATAAGTATATATATATATATATATATATATATATATATATATATATATATATATTCACCGTGTGCATGGTTTCTCTTCGTTAACGGCATTTCAGTTGCGAAGCATTTTATGGCGGAGCTCAAACGGTGTGTGGCGTGACCACCCTTACTACGCATGCGCAAACCCTCTCCCACACCTCCTCCCCACTCTCACTCTCCTTTCCTCCTCTACGTCCCTCTCTCCTCCCCTCTGAAACGCGGGCTCGACATGACAAAACGCTGCTTCGCATCGCCTCATGGCCCCCTTTAGCGGGAGATGGTGTGCCCCTCTCCTGCGCAACGCCGCGATGAGCGCATGCGCGTCTCTTCCCCCTCTCTCTCTCCGCTCCTACGCCCCCCCCCTCGCGCGCCTGACGACCGCGTTCCCCGCTCCCCTTAGAGAATTAACGGCCAGGCTAGAGGGTAGACACGACGCGCGTAGCGTTCCTCTTCGGGTTCCACGACGCGAGGTCGGTAGCGTGCCCAACGAACGCCAACGGAACGCGATCGTACAAGTGCTCCGGCTTCGCATCGCCTCATGGTCCCTTAGCGGGAGATGGTGTAATTTTTAAAGTACAGAGCGCTTTAGAGGCCAGGGATGTCGTCGTCGTATGCTGTCGTCGTCTCATGTCACTTAGCGTCACGTATTGGCGAAGCCATGTATAGCAAAGCCATGTATATAGCATAGCCATGTGGGTGAGAAAACGAAGTAAGGTTAAGTGAGGTTTTCACGTTACCACCTGTCACTTATGTTCGTCATACAGTCACATCAGGCAATACCAATTTTGGTGTATAACAAGCTAGCGAAACGGTCGCGAATGCACCATGAGCGTGACATATAAATCATGACGTACATGACATGCATATCATGGTTTTCATGTTACCACCTGTCATTCATGTTCGTGATACAGGCGCGGCGCGCAATACCAATTTTGGTGTATATCAATCTAGCGAAACGGCCGCGAGTGCACCATCAGCGTGGCATGTAAATCATGTCGTACATGACTTGCATGTCATGATTTTCATGTTACCACCTCTCATTTACGTTCGTCATGCAGTCGCGTCGAGTAATACCAGTTTTTTGTATATCAGTCTAGTGTAACGGCCACGAGTGCGCCATGAGCATGGCACGTAAATCATGCCATGCGTGTCATTACTTTTATGTCACCACCTCATATTTACATTCGTCATGCAGTCGCGTCGCACAATACCAGTTTTGGTGCATATCAATCTAGTGAAACGGCCACGAGTGCGCCATGAGCAAGACATGTCAATCATGTCGTACATGTCATGCGTATAATGTTCAGAGACAGCCACTGGCGTCCGTTCTAGCGCGCCTTGAAAGTATGCAAATGTCCGTTGAAACAGTTCTTGCATGCCGTCAACAGAAGACATCACAGCTGAAGGCGACGAAGGCACTGTTGAGGTTTTTAAGAGAGACGAACTTGGACAAGCGGCTGTGACAAAAATGTCGCGTACCACGCGAGAGTGACCGACTGATTCTGTGTGTGCAGTGTCATGTGCTATCTTTCTATCTTTCTCTCTCTCTTCCTCTCCATCTTTAATCCCCCACCCTGTCCCCACGTGTAGGGTAGCAAACCGGTTGTCCTATACTGGTTAACCTCCCTGCCTTTCCTTCTCTATTATTTCTTCTCTCTCTCATGCGTGTCATTATTTTCATGCTACCACCACTCATTTAAGTTCGCCATACAGTCGCGTCGCGCAATGCCAGTTTTGGTGTATATCAGTCTAGCGAAACGGCCACGAGTGCGCCATGAGCATGGCATGTAAACCATGTCGTACATGCCATGCATGTCATAATTTCATGTTACCACCTCTCATTTACGTTCGTCATACAGTCGCGTCACGCAATACCAATTTTGGTGTAAAGCAAGCTAGCGAAGCGGCCGCGAATGCATCATGAGCATGGCATGTAAATCATGCCATACATGTCATGGTTTTCATGGTACCAACTGTTATTCATGTTCTTCAGACAGTCACATCGCGCAATGCCAATTTTGGTGTATATCAATCTAGCGAAACGACCGCGAGCGCACCATGAGCGTGGCATGTAAATCATGTCGTACATGACTTGCATGTCATGATTTTCATGTTACCACCTGTTATTCATGTCCCTTATACAGTCACATCGCACAACACCAAGTTTGGTGTATATAAATTTAGCGAAACGGCCGCAAGTGAGCCATGAGCGTGGCATGTAAACCATGTCGTACATGGCATGCATGTCATGATTTTCATGTTACCACGTGTCAGTTATGTTTGTCATACAGAAATGTCTCGTCATACCAGTTTTCGTATATATCCATTGATTTAAACGGCCGCGAGCGCGCCGAAACCATGTCACGTAAATCATGCTGCACATGACATGCGGGTCATGATTTGCATGTTAGGACCTGTCATTATGTTTGTCATGGACTCTTGTCACGCCATACCAATTTTGGTATATATGAAACTAACGATACGGCCGCAAGAGCCCCAAGGCCGTGTAATGTAAATCGTGCTGTTCATGACATGCATGTCATGATTTTCATGTTATGACCTGTCATTTATGTTCGTAATAAGGCCATGTTATGCCACACCAATTTTGGTATACATCCGATTAACGAAACGGCCAGGAGAGCACAAAGTCGTAGGCGGCTAGATAGATAGATAGATAGATAGATAGATAGATAGATAGATAGATAGATAGATAGATAGATAGATAGATAGATAGATAGATAGATAGATAGATAGATAGATAGATAGATAGATAGATAGATACGCTCAAAATCGCAGAAGTTCGCTAAGAAATGCTTCGCATTTTAAAAAAGACGGCAGATCCCACGCATTGTGGGAATCGATTTAATGCGAAGCAGCCAGCAAAGAGCTGCATACATCGTCTTGTATGTCATTGAGGAAAATGCATGTCATAGTTTTCATGTTAACTCCTATTATTTATGTTCGTCACACAGTAACGTCGCGCAATGCCAACTTTGGGGTTCAAGCTAGCAAAACGGCCGCCAGCGGACCATGAGCGCGGCACGTAAGTCATGCTTTACATGACATGCGTGTCATAATTTTCATGTTAACTTGTGTTATTTATGTTCGTTACACAGTCACGTCGAAAGATACCAATTTTGGTGTATATCAAGCTAGCGAAACGGCCGCCAGCGTGCCATGAGCGTGGCACGTAAGTCATGCTGTACATGACATGCATGTCATGATTTTCATGTTAACTCGTGTCATTTATGTTCGTCACGCAGTCACGTCGCAAAATACCAATTTGGGTGTATATAACGCCAGCGAAACGGCCGCCAGCACGCCATGAGCGTGGCACGTAAGTCATGCTGTACATGACATGCGTGTCATAATTTTCATGTTAACTCGTGTGTCATTTATGTTCGTCACACAGTCACGTCACGCAATACCAATTTCGGGGTACATCAAGCAAGCGAAACGGCCGCCAGCGCACCATGAGCGTGGCACGTAAGTCATGCTCTGCATGACATCCGTGTCATGATTTTCATGTTAATCGTGTCATTTATGTTCGTAACACAGTCACGTCACAAGATACCAATTTTGGTGTATATCAAGCTAGCGAAACGGCCGCCAGCGCTCCATGAGCGTGGCACGTAAGTCATGCTGTACATGACATGCATGTCATGATTTTCATGTTAACTCGTGTCATTATGTTCGTCACGCAGTCACGTCGCAAAATACCAATTTGGGTGTATATAACGCCAGCGAAACGGCCGCCAGCACGCCATGAGCGTGGCACGTAAGTCATGCTGTACATGACATGCGTGTCATTTTCATGTTAACTCGTGTGTCATTTATGTTCGTCACACAGTCACGTCACGCAATACCAATTTCGGGGTACATCAAGCAAGCGAAACGGCCGCCAGCGCACCATGAGCGTGGCACGTAAGTCATGCTGTGCATGACATCCGTGTCATGATTTTCATGTTAACTCGTGTCATTTATGTTCGTAACACAGTCACGTCACAAGATACCAATTTTGGTGTATATCAAGCTAGCGAAACGGCCGCCAGCGCACCATGAGCGTGGCACGTAAGTCATGCTGTACATGACATGCATGTCATGATTTTCATGTTAACTCGTGTTATTTATGTTCGCTACACAGTCACGTCGCAAGACACTGTGATTTTGGTGTATATAGAGCTAGCGAAACGGCCGCCAGCGTGCCATGAGCGTGGCACGTAAGTCATGCTGTGCATGATATGCGTGTCATAATTTTCATGTTAACTCGTGTGTTATGTTCGTCACACAGTCACGTCACTCAATACCAATTTCGGGGTAGATCAAGCTAGCGAAACTGCCGCCAGCGCACCGTGAGCGTGGCACGTAAGTCATGCTGTACATGACATGCGTGTCATGATTTTCATGTTAACTCGTGTCATTTATGTTCGTCACACAGTCACGTCGCATGATACCAATTTTGGTGTATATCAAGCTAGCGAAACGGCCGCCAGCGCACCATGAGCGTGGCATGTAAATCATGCTGTACATGACATGCGTGTCATGATTTTCATGTTGTGACTTGTCATTTATGTTCGTCATACAGTCATGTTACGCCAAACAATTTTGGTGTACATCGATTAACCAGCGACCAGGGAGCACAAATAATCGTAGGCGGCTAGATAGGAGAGAGTAGATAGATAGATAGATAGATAGATAGATAGATAGATAGATTAGATAGATAGATAGAGATAGATAGATAGATAGATAGATAGATAGATAGATAGATCGCTCAAAGTCGCAGAAGTTCGCTAGAACTGGCTTCGCATTTAAAAAGTGGGGTTAGCGAATGCGCACTTAGCGCGATGAGTCTGTACTGTTTGTGCTTTTAAAGACGATAGTCTTTCTTGGGGAAATTAACGAAGAAATTTTGTCTGTCTTGTCTGTTCTTTCTGTTTTCGGCACGTCCACGCGATTCAGCACCCGGTCAAAGTTGAACCACTTGCTTACGCCCACCCTCTTGAACTGGTACGGCTGTTCATACTGTGAACGTGTCGATCAAAAAGTATATTACGCATATTGGGGTCGTAACTCATTAGGTAAGTATTAGGTGGTTGTCCTTTAATAGAAAATACATAGATACGCATTTTAAATACCTTGATGGTATGCGTTAACGTTGAGAAGTAACGCGGTTATTAAAGATGCCACAGCTGAAAGCGATCAGCGGTCCAACCGAGCAAGCGCGAGCGCCACAACAACCGTCTTCGTCTTCTCTTTCGCAGGCGTTCTTGTCTGCGCCACCATGTTACAAATCACTCCCCCGCGGAAAAGGAGCCCTGGCGACCAAGGACAGGTACAACTGGTGGGTCATAATGCGGCGCAGTCGATCGACGTGAACAGTCTCGCGGCCGCGACGACGGCGGTCCGTAGATGACGAAACAGGCAATCATATAGTTAACTGGGGATGCTTGACGTAGGACGCGGTAGGGGCCTTCGTACTTCGGCAGTAGCTTTGTGGAAAGGCCGGAGCGGAGGAGGGAACGCGAAGCCACACCAACGTTCCAGGCGAATACGACTGAGGAGGCAGGTTTTCGTCGTGACGGTCCTTCTGGCCCTACTCGCCCTACAATGTTAACCCTAGTTTTAAGGTGCGCTGAAATGCGACTGCGCTGAAACTTGTCTTCCTCCGTGCCCTCTGCACAAGCTCATGTTGTGTTTCGGTTTCGGTTCAGTATTGCATGTACGAATGACAGGGGGCGCCGCTCTGGCATTCCTGTTTTACCCAGGCGACGTGTAAGTAAGAGAGTTTGTGGAGAGTACTCGTTGAGTGCGGACGTTTCGTGTCCTTCGGCGCATCGCGCCAAACAGCGTGTTCGGGCTTGCCGGCGTCCCCCGGTCGCGTTGGTCACCGCCGGTCTTCGCCTGCCGCTGCGCCGGGACTACCAGCCCGCAACAAAAGCACTCATGTTTCCCGACGTATTGCCAGATGGCGTCCATATCTCACGCAGCGCCTCTTCTATCGTCTTTAGACGACATTTGCAGCGAAGCACGCAGATACGCGGCCAATTTTTTGTTCTTTTCCATCGCTATTTATGATCCTCGATAACGGACGCTTCGTGTGCATGTTGAGTGTGTTATTGGTGCGTTTCAAAGCGCTAGACTAGGCTCGCGTCAAGAAAGAAGCAGAGTAACGTAGCGAGGGCAGAGCGGCACGATCGTCACAGCCTGCGAGATGCAGCGCGTCCTGAAGCATCGCACAAGGCAGACCGACAAGGTCAACTAGGTACCGAAAGAGTAGGATAAAGAAGGGGGTATAGTGAGGAGGAGGGTAGGGGCATGAAAGAGAGATTTAGGAGGGAGAAGGGAAAAAAAAGAGGAGGATGGTCGCACTCTGCTCGTGTGTCCCTCGGCAGTAGAAACCCGCGGCACACCCGCGGCGCGGCCCGCCCCAAAGAGAGTAGTAGTTCTGGTAGTAGTCAAGCAGGTCGGCAGGGGAGAGAAGGATACCGGCAGTATCACCTGACGGGCGCACGGGTGCGGGAGGAGTCAGCGCCGCAGGAATGTAAACAGACTGTCAGAAGACAGCTAAATACGGGCCTCAAAGGTTTGAAATGCCTGCAGCGTAAGCGGCAGCGACTTTTACGAATCACAACATCCACAATTCGCGAGACAACCGACCGTAGCAGAGGGTTTGCACGACATCTGGGCCCGTATTCTCAAACGATCGCAAAAGGCGATAGTATCGCGTTTGGTGACGTCGAATTTGATGCATTCAATAAGTAAAAAAAACACTTGCCTGTGACGTCATTGTTGCAACTGGCCGTTGGTAGGACGAATGTCTCAAACACAGGAGTGAGCGCACCGTGAGCGCAGAGCAACCCGAGTGCGGCGTTTTCGAGCGTGTGCTGCTGCTTCTACGCAGTGGCCAGGCTTGGCCGGCTTGGCTGTGGCTACTTGAAATATAAGACGTGTTGAAAGTGCTTTCAACCTTTCGTTGTTCGATTATTTAATACACAGTATAATTTAAAGAATGCAACTTTGCGTAAAACGTATTTTCGTTGAGAGTTTAACACGGCGTACTCGGAGAGTTCAGCTGTAGCGTGCCGCCGCAGCGACATCGTCTCAAGATCTCAACATGTTGCCGGCTCGCGATAAGCCACGCGAGCAACGCACGGTTCATGTTCCTGGGACGTTCAAACCACGAAAAAAACACGCGCTGGCAAAGAACGAGTGCTGATAACACCCCAAGGCAATGCTCGATGAAAGCTTCAGCGTAAAAAATGCTGCGTATATCCACCGAGGATTGAATACTAGAAGCTACCGCCTACGTCACTGAAATGCTAGACTCACACGAACCGACGGTTAACGGTGCCTTCGTTATTGCAAATATGTCGAGAGCACCGTCGAGCACCATGACGCAAAATTGACGTCGGCAGAATTACAGATGGCGCCCTTACTTTTCCGGTTTGCTCAATAGCCAATCAGCGCGCACCAAAGGCGATACTTTTGCGATTGTCGCCTTTTGAGAATGCGGGCCCTGCACTCTCGTATTCGTTTCGGCATCTCGTTGCTGCTGCACTTTCTGAAACGTTCTCTGCAAGACGAAGGAACTCAGACGTCACCACCATGACCCAGTTCAGGTAGTGCAGGGTGAATCGAATGGACCTGCCACCCGAGATGCAGCGCGTCCTGAAGAGTCGCACAGGGCAGGCGGACGAGGTCAACAAGGTACCGAAAGAGGAGGATAAGAAGGGAGGAAGAGTGAGAACTGAAAACGCAAGGAGGATTGTGCACTCCGTAACTCTGTTCAAATCACCGGCCTCGCTCGAGCCAATCACATCAAGCCAAAGACGTGCGTGCGGGACCACAAAAAAAACAATTTCCGACAAAAAAGATTCTCGCAAACAAAATTGCTCCGTGCTTGTATACATATAATGTTTGTTGATATACGCGGGGTCATCATAGCTGTCAATTGATAATTAGAGTATAACGCAACTAAATTCAAATCACCCGCCTCGCGAGAGCCAATCACTTCAAACCAAAACCACGCGTGCGGAACCACGTTCAGCGCGATAAAAAAAAAAACATGAAAAAAAATGTACCGGCGTGGGGAATCGAAGGTGGTGCCGTGATAAGTTCGTTTCGCGCTTGTATATTTGCGGTGTTATTGATATTATGTGTGCCAGTCATCGTTGTCAGTCGTCGACTGGAAGTATATCGCGTGTGGGATGGAATGGGCGGCCAAAGTTGTGTCAAGATTTTGTGTTGGTGTTCTGTGGTGTGTCGTCGTAGCCTCAACGGGCTCGTCGCTTTGTCTGCGTGCTCAGCGCTGCGTGATCGGCGTGCTTTCCACGTTTCTTGGTTATGCACGGTTATTGCGTGGTTCAATCGAGTGCATATACTTAGACAGTCCACTGCCCAGTGCCTTGTCTGACGACGACGGCGACTGTAAAGCACAAGCATGCGCCTCAGCGGATGCCTAGGTGAGTTCAACTCGCCAAATTACGTAACTATGTGATCTTATTGCGTGACGACATTTATGCAGGTAAGGCAGCCCGGGTGGCGTGTTCACACAGCCGTGATGATGTACGAGAAAAGTTGTCTGATAGGCAAGCATGGATTCTGCTACAGGTAGTATCTGCTTTTCTGTGATGTTTTGTTTACACTTCTAGTAGTTGCTCTTTGTGTCATTTAAGCCTGGTGCTGTGCGATGTCAGTGCACGTTAAAGAAAACCAGATCCCCAAAATTTCTGGAGCCCCTCTGCTACGGCGTGTCTTATAATCATATCGTGGTTTGGCACGTAAAACCCCAAATGTTAATATTATCGCGAGGTCATCGCTTGAAGCGATTGTTCAATCGCCTGCCGCCATACAAATTCGCCTGCTTTTAAACGCACTGGTCAGCTCGTACATTTTCTGTAAATAAAATGCAACGGTAATAATGAACGTTAACGTGCAAATCAACTACAATGCAGTAGACGGGGACGCAGATAGACACAAAACGCTTGTCAAGTTGCTCAGAAGCGTATGTATCGCTGGTTGCGTCACCATCTACTGTGCTGCGCTCGATTAATCTATGACAATAGAATTCTTCTATGGTGATGATTTCAACCTGGCTGTGCAAGGTTTTTTTTTTTATTCATATACCCTAAAGGCCCACTCGGGCATTACATAGGGGGTTTCGAGACAGTTATATGAACAAACTTGCAAATAAGACCATTGGTAAATACACTGAAAATAGTAAACAATATAAAACATACTACTATTAATACAGGTTGGGTTGCGTAGCACTTATTTCAGGGGTCTCAAACTCGCTTCAGCTGCAGGGACGCAGTCGCAAATTTTTTAGTCTCCCGCAAGGGCAGGGACAGTGAAAAACTGAGGGGAAAAGGTGGGGAGGGGGAGGGGCGTGAAAGAAATTGTCAACTAACGTTGCCATTTCAAAGGCGGCCTTTCCCATATACCATATGGTTGACGATGGAACGCGTTTATTACAGAATGGCCCACGAACCCAACTTCCGAGCGGCATGCCTACCGGCCGAACATCGGTGACCCCCCCGTGCCTGTGCCAGCTTGATCTGCCTACCACGCGTCAGCCTCGGTCATCATCTCACCGGCCTCGCCTTTCATCTCTACCACCTGGAAAGCCGGCGTGGCCGACCGAGGTGAGGTCGCTGGACGTACGGCTTTTCACAAAAGTATACCCTGCACCTGCACCACAATTGTGACGATGGAACGCGTTTATTTACAGAATGGAAAATGAATGCAGATGTACAGCTCGGAGCGAAAAACAGTTCACCGAGCCGCTCACGAGCAAGTGCAGCCTCGTTCTCGTTTTCTTTATCTGCTCTCCGATAGCGTGTTTAACTATATTTGTCATTTCTAAAGGGGATTTGATGCCAGGTTTTGATAAACATATCGACACTGATACATAGACAGTTTTACATAAGACACATGGGCGCGGCCACAAATGCTGTTCAATCAGTAATTTTTTTTTTTAATTTTATATTTAGCGACGTGAATTAACAAGGTCACGTAACGCCGAATGCACCAACCAAACCGTTTTCATGCGCACGCGTTGTACTGCAGCACTGTTTGTTTAGTTGTTCAAGATACAAAACAGCAAAGTTAACAGCCCAATACGTGGGCACCAAAAACCATCAGTCAAATAGTCTATAGAAGGACCAAAATCGATACGCCGATAGTGAAGTATCGAGCTTTCATTTCACGGTTATGTTTAAAGGCCAACTCCGGCGATTTTTCGAGGTCGATGGATCTGAATGAAATTCGCTGGGTACGTTCCTTTGAAAGTTTCCGTCATTTATGCCAAATTACAGGCTTGCGACACGCGCAGATTGTTTGCAAATGAATTTTAAAGATTGTCTGCAAACGCCCTCCCGGTTTCCCACAATTATTGGCAACATTGCGTATGTGACGTCAATATTGTTAAGGCGACGGAAGGACGCAGCCGAGGGCACCGCTAACTGTCAGTATCAGACGCGGCACTGTCAGTCGCAGACACTACAGCTGATGCGCGGCGTCCTCACCTCTCCACTGTGCGCCTGCTCGTTTCGGCTGTCACAGTTTTCATACTCCGCGCCGGCGTGACTGGCATACCTTGCACGACTTCCGGTTCGTAACAACTACTACGTCATACAGAGACAGTACGCTCGGTTGGGTTTCGGTTTCGGTATTGCGCCTTTTTGCTTATTAAAAATTATTTTCGAATTTGCTCAGCATTTCTGCTATCGGGCGCGTGACTAGAGTGTCTCAGGAACATAAAAGCACCATTACCCTAACATGGTGAAAAAATCGCCGGAGTTGGCCTTTAAGTGTATGGTAACCACATGGGGTGCCTTACGAAAAAATGCTTAGATCAGAGTCGCCCGAGTTGTTCACGAACGTATTTATTAAATAAATGAAAGGAAATATGGGACAAGGACAGCCATATGCAGGCTGGGCCGCTGGCTAGAGATATACGGGCCATATGTTTGAGGACATTGATTTAGTTCTGCAGAAAACTTACAAGAAGGCAATGCATTTGACTGAATCATATGTGCTGGTAGTAACAGTAAGTATGTTTATAACTGCAAGCTTAATGGGGTAGTGCAGCATGTATATATATAATTATAATTGACAGACGTGTGTGTCAGTTCAACTAAGCTTATTAAGGTGACGTATGCTCTGCTTGTTGCTGTGTTTGCCTGGAAAGAAACGTGTCAATTATTAGTCCTGCCATTACATATTTGTTTGATGAACCGAACATGTTCTCTCTAATACCAATTCTTTTAATAGTGGACTAGCATCATTGCAAAAGCCTTCTTATCACAAATGGCTTGGGACGTGATCGTGTATCAAGAACATTACTTGATTTTGTGGTACCGTAGTTTTCGCTTTCCTTCGTACTTTGCTAAAGAAGCATGAAGCCAGAAGGGGTCTTATTTGCAGTATTCACAACCAAGGTGTATCAATCAGGGAAAGTGATGACAGTGCTGCTTTAGTTTATGTAGTTAGTTATTAATGAAGAAGGTCATTTCTGATATGTTTACATGTTCTCTGATCACTGAATTCTGGACAGTGTGGTTATACTGATTTTGTGGCGTGCCAAGCACTACGAAATTGAACAGACGAAACAAGGGAAATGGATCAAGGGCTAGTTTTCTTGTTAGACACAACCTACTAAAGCGAACAGACAATGAAGCCAAGGAAGGCATAGGGGAGATTATTTTAGTTTTTAACTATAGTGTGGTAATTTTTACATAAATTGAAAGGAATTAAAGTCAACAAAAGGGACACTTGTTCCTGTCAGGGACCGAATCTGTACCCTTTGGATAGTGCGTCTGATGCTCCAATGGAGCTGCAACAGCGGTCATTGTCCCATCCATCCCATTGAGCACCTCAGTGTGTAATCCCAACAGTACATGCTAGTGCTACATTTGGCCATACTGGCGTCTTGTAGAACTCTACGAGCTGGCATCTGGCCAATGAACCCTTGCATGCTACCTGAAGCCATCAAGTCTACCGGAACGAGACCCTAGCTATGACAGGACTAAAGAAACCTAGTGAATTAAGGGTTCATTGAATTGAACAGACACTTGTAGGGCACAGGACGAGCCCTGCATATAAATTGACTTTAGTGCAGCAAGCTTTTTTTTTTGAAGAGTTCAAAACTGGGCTTGTTGGCAAAACATACCCAAGATTTAAAACCATGCAAGAGCAGCAGAGGAGACAGGAAAGCCAACACGTTGCGCAATCTTTGCTGTAACCTCTGGTGTTCTTACACTTCTACTAAGTCTTCAGCTATCGTGAAATCTTCACATTCATGATGTCGTACAATTAAGCGTGGCTCATTACCATGCATTGTGTACATAGAGCATACGATGATCTATTTATTATTGTGATGAGAGTGCTGATGGAGTTTTCTGTGCAAGTTGCTTATTCGGCAAACTATTCTTCATACTTTTTAGTACGTGAGTGTGGGAAAGCCTCACATGTAAAATTGCAAAATTTCATTACTCCACTAATATTTGCTCTTAATGCATCCTAAGCTCATCATTCATGGACAGTTTTAGTGTATCAACAGATACCTGTGTTAAAAGCCATCATGTTTTATATGTACTATTTGTGTACTGTAAGGCCTCTACTGTGTGCAGGTTATGGAATGTTTTGTGGCATCTGTAATGCGTGTACCCAGCATAGACGACTGACTGTTCAAGGAACTGAAGCAGTGGACAGCTTGCTGTGAAAGATGGGAGCATTCTTCCTCTGGTCTGGACAAGCCCATATTAAGTGGTAGGCATTCGTTTCCTTCTCTACGAATGGGCAGTTCGAGAAGAGTAGTTTGGGCTTGTTGGTACGTAATGCGAGTAAAATAGTGCACACTTAGACAGAGTAAGCAGCATGGCACAAGCGCTATCAACAGATAAATATTTCAAATAGCAGAGAAAGACTTGTGTACAGAAATGTGTAAGGTGAGTGTGCATGTTACACAGGCATGACTGCAAACGATCTGAAATCGGCACAAAGCATCGGTAGTTCCTTTACGGGCAAGCTAACAAAAGGCATGCTAACACACCGTGTGCCTAACTTCTCAATCATTTTGGCATCTATTATCTCATGGACTGCATTTTATTTACTGTTCATCACGTCAACTTCATCAAATTCAGGCTGACATACACAAGTGCTACATTTGCATAGCTAGATGACCGTTTTTGTGCTTTTGTACATTGCAACGGTGTTCTCTCAAACGATCGTTAAGGCATCTAGCAGACTGGCTAATGTAGAACTTTCCATAATGCAGTGGGATCCGATACGCAGCATGATCAATGCATCTAACAAACGTACATCTATGTTTCTTTGAGCATGTCGCTAGTAGCTCCTTCCTAGGAACACTACGATTGCAAAGGCTGAAAGGTTTTTGAGGGGCACTAAACACAACAGCTACATAAACGCAACCAGCAGTCTTCTTGAGAATATGCACAATATCATGCATGTTAAGCGCTACAAAACAATGCACTTGATGGTGCGGGCAGATAATTTGTGAAGTAAAATTTCGACCACTGCTACCTGTTGATTACTCACATAACCAGCTTCCAGTAAGCGACCTGTTCTTTAGTGCAAAGACACAAAAGTCTGAATGCCTTCTGCATGTTATTATATCTGAGAAAGCAGCATGGCAAAAATCGATTTCTAGATCCTTGCTAGAAAAAACTAAATCTGCTGCAGTGTAATGATCCTTTTCAAGTGAGATATTCTACCTTAATGATAATTTCAGAGAGCACCGTGGCAATCAAGAAAAGCATAAAGACTGTCTTCTAGCTATGCAGTGCGACATGTGGATGTCAGCAGGAATTCGATGAAGTTCATGTGATTGTCAAAAGTAAAAGTTAGTCCGTGAGATATTGAAACCGACATGATTCAGTGGTTAGGCACACGATATGTTAGAACCGCCTTATATTAGTTTGCCCGAAAAGGAACTTGTATTCCTTTGTACCGATTTTAGATGGCTTGCAGTCATGCCTGCGTGACACGCGCACTTACTTCACCTGTTCTTTACATAAGTCTTCTTCTGCTATCTCAAATAAACAATTGTTGTTAGCGCTTGTGTCATGTTGCTTACTCTGTCCCTGTCTAAGTGTGCGGCATTTACTCATCCAACTGAAAAACATATGGCACTATATGTGAGGAACACCAAGACAGGAAACAGTATGTAATAGCAAGTGCTTGTGATATTGTTCAAACATACAATGTTGCAACTTGCCTGCAGCATAGTTTGTACCTTCACAGCTCTTTGCAAACAGTCGTGCAGTTAGGCACACTTCACCCTTCTGTTCTGTGTCACAGAGAATGTGGCCAGTTGGATCAGCATGATGTGACATGTACCCAGAAGAAATGTCGTCTGAAGGACACTCACCATTTATACCTTGAGCTCAAATAAAGAGCCAAGGCTTTCATGCTTCGTTACAGCCTCTACAATAGAAATCTCTGACTTCCAGTCACATGCTTTGTGCTGCTTACAAGTGCTCCTGTGATCACTTGAACCATTCCTGTCGCTCTCTTGTCATCTTTTAATGACACCAGCTTCTCTTCTGATGAGCTCGTGAACACAGCAACGTTGCTGATAGTGCATTTCAATTTTTTCTAAGGATATATGATATCAATAGCTGCATTAGTAAAGAGAAATGAGCAAAAGCATACCTGAAGCTATGTCTTGCTAATGGCTGCAGCCGACTGCACTTTCATGAGGAACAGGCACTCAAAGGTGGGCAAAAAATGTCTCAATAGAATCTGATTTCTTGTGTCACTGTCTGTCATTGAGATGCCTTTTTCATTTGCTTTTTTTTATTATATTTTTCACACCTTCCTGGTGAAGTAGGATGCTCAGAACGAATGAAACAAGTTAAAATGTTTTTTCCCCTAAAGCCGTCCAACTAACTTCTTTTCAGCGTGCAGTTCTATTCTTTTTAAAGCAATTCAAAACTTTTCTACTGAACTATACAGAATGCAAGCTCCCTCCTTCTGTGAAGCAGTGTTTAAAGCAAAAGGGCATCTGAACTTCTGTGGATTTTTGTTCTTGGTAGTGCATAATTGTAAGCTTCAGTAGTTGCCAAGTCTTAAATATCTGCTGTTCATAACATTCTGACTGCATATAATTTTTGTTCATTAGCCAACTTTATCACTGCATTGGTTCTATTCGTATTGTTGTGTTGTACAGAAACAGGGTGAAATATTTCCCTTTTCTCTAAACCTTTCACACGCCACCAATAAAAAACTGTCTGTAAATGCGCCAAATTGATACATCATTTCAAGGCAGAGGATATTCTATTGCAGCAAAAATAATGTCATAATGCATTAATTTATGTGTGTTATAGTAATTACAATTCAATTGTAATAAATACCTGTTGTAAAGTCATTCATGCTACGTTCTTACATTAATAGAATGAAATCTTACGCCAAAAATATAGTGCAAATTTGTTTTTGTGTATGTTCATTTGGAGTGAAGAAAAATTATACTTTTGGCGCGGCTCGCAGGAAGGAGCACTTCGAACGACTCGTTGAACAGTGTAGTGCCTTCAGGAAACTGATAATATACAGCAGTACACTGCAAAATGAAGTTAAATGAACACAAATTTATTATGCAGCAGGTTCATTTGATCCAAAGCTCAACGTATCTTGTTCAACATATCTTGATCAGCGCTTCTTCTTGTCATTCCTCCCTGTGTGCGTTGTCTTGCTTTTCGCGCTGCTTACTTCCAAGGTATCTTGCTCTCTATTAGCCCTAGTCGTTACCAATGGCAAAAATAAGTGGTGCACACAATTGTGTACGTAGCGTGTCAAAGGGTTAAAGGTTAATTTTCTGGAGAGTCCTTTGCTTTGTAGGTGGCCAAGTAAAGCCTCACTTTAGTTGTAATTATGAACTACATTAAGTGAAAAGCTAACATTAGTGATAAGATTCAGTGAAACAAAAATACTTCGTATCATCAGATCTTATTGCCAAGGGCCTCTATGCATTGTGTGATCTTTTGTGCATATGCAAGACGAAGGAGTGTTCGCTTGGTGACAAATGAGTGTCAAGGGTGAATGCAAGAGAGATCATCTTCAGTTTTCTCTGCTCTGAGGTATCAATTTTATTTTGAAGGGCCTCACATAAGTAGTGCTTCAGATTTGACAAATGATTTTGTGTGCGTTTTTAAGATGTCAGGGAAACCAGGGCTTGCATTCATTAAGCACCATTGTCTTCATTAGCATACTGCAAAAACATTATTCCTAGAAGTTACTGTGTACTTACAGCATTTAGGCCTTCATTTTATATTCCATAGCTAGAGTTAGCATGGCACTACATTTCTCGTTTTAGTTGGACATTTGTTCTGTGCTTTCCTTTTGTTTTTCAGTCACATTTTAATGAGTCATTTGGTTTCAGAAGTACTTCAAAGGTACCACAGAATGTAAAGTGCATTCTGACTTATGCCCACATGGCAGTTAGATGTTTGTACATATGTGAACATCGTATATGTCTGTGCACAGGCATGAATGAACAGATTATGTTGCACATTAATGTAACATGTAATTGTTTAGAGCAAGACAAGGGACATGAAATATTATGTTCATGTAAGACAAAGGCATGGCATGGATAGATTCAATGCCTGGAAATGAATAGTGTTCAGTACTGTTATATTAAGGGCAATTCATTGAATAGTATTAAAATCGCGAGATGACTGAGAAAGAGGGGAGTCTCCTTAGGAACTTCAAAGCGAACTGACGTCTATTTTTCTAGTCCCAGTCCTTTGTTTTCTTAGCTTCTTTCCGCACATCCGTGCGGTTCTTTTTTCTTTCTTCTTTTTCGCACCACCAGCGCCTTGCGTGCAGCCCTTCTCAGGGCTAACCAAATTAAAAGAAAATGTAGTTCCCCTCCTGTTTCTTTTCTCTTTTCTCCGGTTTTTCTTTTTTTGACCGGCCATAAATGGTCCAACCTTCGTCCGCCATGGCCGACGCTAACCCAGAGGACCTCTCTCACGGTTCTGGTCCCGAATCAAGCACTGGCTGCACCACACCAAGGGCTCCCAAAAAGAGCCGCCCCACTGCAGCCCGCAAGTCATCGGGTGTGATACAAACGCGGGCGCGCAAACTGAGGGCTGCCGCCGCGAGCCGCATTCGCAAGAGCCCTGCCGGCAGCACACCAAACTCACGGCCACGCTCACAAGCATCCCGCAAAAAGGCCGCACCATCTAAAGCCGCCACAACGCTACCACTGGCAAAAACATTGAATGTCACAACCGCTGAGGCAGCCGCCGCCATTACCCCGATACTCCGGCCTCCTACACTTCGGTTCGAGGCGCCCCAGCAACCGGAGACCGGTCCGGAAATCAGGAAGGGAGCAGCGCCGGCAACGCAAGCCGCAAGCGAGGACACAGGCAGCAGTTCCTCCTCGCCAGCCTCGTCATCTTCGTGGGAGCACGACACGCCACCCTCCTCCCCATCTCTCTCTCCTTCCCCGCGCCGCCAGACGAGGGAGACAGGAACATGCACTGACAGGCTCGGCCGGCAACTCCTCTCGCAGCAGGCGTCGTCTGCTACGATCTACTGCAACAACAGGCGAACCGCGCGAGCGCATTCTGCCCCACCTGACAGCCGCTGTCGTCCTCTTCTACACACTGCGCACGTCTGCTGCGCCGCGCGTCACAGTGACGTCACGGGAGAGGAGGACACCCACGCTGGCTCTCTTCTACCTGTGCACACCCCTCGTGCACCCTCTCCCCTTTCTCCTGACGAGGCAACACGCGCGCCCGAGAGCAGGGAGCCGGGAGCTTGTTTACCTTCTCAACTCCCCCTGGCGGAGGCGAACACTGGCGCGTCGTCTGCTTCAAACACGCTGCAGCGGCAAAGCGAAAGCAAAACATCGAACGGACAACCGCGCCCCGCTCCTCGCAACAGCTGTGTGCTGGGGCCGATAGCTGAACAATTTCCGGCACTGCCATCCACAAGAGCCCCAAGCGGAACAAGGCTTTGTGAACCGCAGGTTCCCACCCCTGCTGGAGGGCAAAAACATCGGCCTCCCGCCATGAAAAGCGCCCCCCCCACACGGCCTCCTGTGCGCCCAGGGCCCTCCTCTGTGCAGGAGACGATCCTGTACAGGCCGGCTGGGAAAAACATCAGCTTCCGGTCGGCAGCGCAAGAGACCATCTCCTCGCAGCTGATGCTTATCGAGGGCTGTCACCGCGTCCGCGTCAACTACAAGCGCAACGTTGTCGCGGTCGACGCCATTGCGGGAGCAGCCCTCGAGCCCCTCCTGGCGGTCACAGGTATCTGTGACATTCCTGTTCACGCCAGGAGGGCATCATCACCGACACGGAGCGGCGCAAACAACGAAAGCATCGGCCCCCTCTGTCCCTCACCCGCTCCCACCGTGGCCGAACCGCGAGAGGTGCTCACGGTGAACGAGGGTCACGACCGTGCTCCTGCGGCCCCCAGCCCCGCAGCTGTTCAAACAGGGCACACTCTTATCTACAGGCCGGTGGGAAGGAAGGCACATCTCCTCTCCGCATCAAGAGATGCGATTGCCGCCTTCCTTTCTGGATTTCCTGCCACGGCACGAGTGCGTGTGAACCATCGCCGCAACCTCATAGCGGTCGACACAACGCCGACCGGAGATGTCGCCGATCTACTTCAGATTAGCACCATCGTGGACATTCCCGTGAAGGTGAAAGTTCTTGTGGAAAACACCTGCATGGGGGAGGTGTTTGGTGTGGACCCTGACATCCACCTTGAGGACATCACCTCAAACATCTCCTCCTCAGTCGGGATTGTTTCCTGCACGCGGCGCGGCAACACCCTTCGCGTCACCTTTGAGGGCATCACCGCACCGGAGGAGCTTATCCTCTTCAAGCAGCGAAGGCCGGTGCGGGCGTGCCTGCCGAGACCTTTGCAGTGCAACCGCTGCGGTGTTTATGGACACGCCGCTGCGACGTGCTCGCGTGACAGACGCTGCCTGCGCTGCGGAAGGAGTCACACGGAGGGCCCATGCACTGCAGAGAACCCCCGGTGCCTCCACTGCAAGGGCAGACACCCCGCAAACGAGCCGCGCTGCTCTTCGTGGCAGCTCCAGCGCCAGACGGCCTTCATACTTGCTACCTCAGGCGGCAAGCTTACTCGCCGCCAGGCACTTGAAAAGGCGCAAGCCGCGGCACATGCAAAACGTAACGGTGCCCCAGCGGCATCCACCACCCGCCCTGGCTACTCCTTTCGCGACGCCATCGGCGGCACGCCGACGTCAAAGACAACACCTGCGGCGAAGGGATCAACATCTGCAGCCCCCACCGGAGACACGAAGGATTCGGTGATGACGGCGCTCGCCGCGGCACTTCGCGCGCTACTAGAATCGGTGGTGTGCGACTCTCCGGTGCGCGAGATGTGCGCCGCGGCCCTGGCCGCCCACCAAGCCATCGCACATCATGGCTAGTTCGCCGAAGACGCCGCGGCCGCGCATTATGCAGTGGAACCTCCGCTCTCTTCGCTGCCGTCACCCTGAGCTCTCCCACCTCCTACTTCAACGCGAATTCGACGTTCTCGCGTTTCAGGAGACACGCGTTCGAGAGGGAGAACTCAATCTCACCGGGTATGTTGCGTACCACAGTGCCACCGAGTGCCAGCGCGTGACATGTGGTTCGCACCAGTGCACGGAACTATCACACCCTCCGGGCCGTTCGCGCGCCTCGATCTTCGTGCGTTCCCACCTGCCCCAAACACCCATCGACGTCTCGGACATTCTGTGCCCCGGTATCGAGTGTGTGGCAGTGCGGGTGCGAGTGGGGGCGGCAGACACCGCGGTGGCAAGTGTGTATGTGCGTTTCCCGAGTGTGTGGGACCCCGAGTTCCTCGTGCGCCTCGCGGCTCGAATAGGCGGCCCCGCTGTCGTCTGCGGTGACTTTAATTGCCACCACACGGCATGGGGATGTGCGCGAGTCACCCCTCGCGGCAGGGAACTCTTGGACGCGGCCATGACTGCGGGACTCCACGTTCTCAACGACGGCAGCCACACCTTCGTTCGGCAGGGAGCAACACCCAGTGCAATTGACCTCACCCTCGCGTCGGACGGCTGCTATTATCGGTGGTCGCGCTGTCCTGACACGGAGGGATCTGATCATTTCCCCATCTACTTGGAGCCCCTACATGCCCGTCCACTTCGCACTCGCGTGTACGAGGTGGTGAACTTCCCACGTTTTCGCGAACTGTGTGCTGCTGTGCCAGTCGCGAGTGACGTGTTTACACACATCGCCGAGTGCGCGCGTGCCGCGACTGTGAAGTGCCGAGTCCCCGCCAACACCCCCGTGCCTGACATCAAGCAGCTCAACCTTAGAGCCGCTCGTCGACAGGTCCAGCGCAAAGCTACGCGCTCGGACGCCCCGGGGGACTGGACTGTGTACAATCGAATTGACGCCGTCTGCCGCCGTCACGCCCACCGCCGACGCGATCACAGCTGGTCCAGCCTCTGCCGCACATTCGACGACCAGCGCTACCATCGACGCGCCTGGCGCATATTCGGGGCGATCCTTCGGCCGCGAATCCCGAAGTCTCCGGCCCTCTCCATCGCGGTCGCCCTGCATATTTCCACGGCGCAGTTGGCTGAGCTGCTGGCTGACACATTTCATGTGGCCCCGATCGTACACGACGCGCTCCCGGCCCCTGTGATGCCTGCCCATCACCGGCCTGAACTTTTCGCCCCGGAGCGATATTTTCCCACAGCGGCCATCACGCGGGAAATCTCTGCACTTTGCTCCGAGGACTTCACACTC
The DNA here is from genome assembly GCF_013339695.2 of Rhipicephalus sanguineus. Lineage (NCBI taxonomy): Eukaryota > Metazoa > Arthropoda > Arachnida > Ixodida > Ixodidae > Rhipicephalus > Rhipicephalus sanguineus. The sequence continues at coordinate 260,252 of NW_023614817.1, forward strand.
GGTGAGCTTCGCCACGTCCTCGCGACGAGGAAACGCCGCTCAGCACCCGGTATGGACGGCATTACGTACCAGATGCTTCGTAACCTCGATGAGAGCCAACTTCCACAGCTCCTCGAGGCATACAACAGTGTCTGGCGCGCCGGCGTCCTGCCGGAGGCATGGAGAGTCGCGGTCGTCATTCCAATCCTCAAGAAGGGCAAGCCCTCGTCGCAGCCGAGGTCCTATCGGCCAGTCTCCCTCACGTCGGCCGCTGGAAAAGTCCTAGAGGCCATGGCGCTGCAGCGACTCCAATGGATTGCTGCTGCGCTGAACTTCCTGGCGGCCGAACAGAGTGGCTTCAGAAGCCATCGAGCCACGGCCGACTCCATCTCCGACGTTGTGAGCACCCTTGAGGAGGCCAAACATCGTGGCGACGCCGGTTACCTCGTCCTCCTCGACATTCAGAGTGCCTTTGACTGTGTGCCTCACCCGACCATCAAAGACGCTTTGCGTGCTATGGGTGTGTGCGGTAACCTTCTCCGGTACGTCGAGGCGTTCCTCAGGGACCGCACATTCCAGGTCCGCATCGGCGGTGAGCTGAGCGCCCCTCGATCGATCGCCACGGGGGTGCCGCAGGGCAGTGTTTTGAGCCCTTTCCTCTTTAACCTTGCCCTTGCGCGCATCCCGGACGTCATCCCACGAGACACACCGTACGAGGTGCGCACGGCGATCTGCGCGGACGACGTCGCTCTCTTCACGAGCGGCCCCACCTCCCGTGGGCGTGACGTCCGAGGAAGCCTCATGAGCGCGCTTGACGCGGTTGACCGGTTCGTTGCCAGCATCGGACTCCAGCTGTCTCCGGCGAAGACCGAGGCACTCGTCGTCCACCCGTCCCCAATAGCGCGCTACGTAGTGCCGCAACTTTCGTTTCGCGGCACCGTTCTACCGTGGCAGAGGACCGTCAGGTACCTTGGGGTCACCCTGGATCACCGCCTCAGCTGGAAACCAGCCGTCACGTCTCAACGCAAGAGCGCTCGTCGTGTTGCACACATGGCTTCCTCCCTGCTTGCCAGGGGGAATGGCTGCTCGCCGGAGATGGCCCTGCGCCTCTACAACGCGGTCGCATCGGCGAGGATACTATACGGCCTCGCCCTTGTCAACCTCAAACCGAGCCAGTGGGACGTGCTGGACGCCGATCACCGCGGCGTTACTCGCCGTATGTTCGCGCTTCCGCGCACGTCACCAGTGGGCCCGACGCTGGCGGAGACGCACCAGACCCCCATCTCGCTCAGAGCCAAGGCCTGTGCGTTGCGCCACATCGAACGCATGCACATGACACGAGAGGGGGGAAGACTGGCTTGCCGGCTTCTCTCCCTACCACACTCTGGCATGGGCAGATGCGCCTTGGAGTACGCCAGCCTCGTCAGCGATGTGCCAGACGTCGGTCTCGTCCCCATCCCGCCACACTGGGACTCTCGCCTTGGAATCTGTACAAGAATCCCCGGAATCCGAGCCAAGAGGAACACACCCCAGTGTGCCCTTCTACAGGAGGCATCTGCAGTGATTGAGGAACGCTACTCCGACCGTCTCCATGTGTTTACTGATGGTTCGGTGAACGGGGACGGCTCGGCAGCCGCCGCCAGCCTCATTCCTGCACTCCGCGACGAGAGAAAATGCCGCCTTCCCTTCGTTGCGTCATCGACCACTGCGGAACTCGCGGCACTGGACATGGCAGCCGACCAGCTTGCCGAACTCCTTCCAGCCGCGGCTGTGGTGTTTTGTGACTCGCGCGCCGCGCTTCTCACCCTCGCGCGGGGTGAGCAGGGCCCCCACATCGCCCAGCGCCTCACGCGCAAGTTTACAGTGATCGTTAGAAGCGGCTGTGACGTGCGCTTCCAGTGGGTGCCCTCACACGTTGGATTACGCGGTAACGAGGCCGCCGACGCGCTCGCACGAGACGCCCATGACCCGTCCACACCGGTCACAAGCTTCGTGCGTCCCTACGACGTTGCGCGAGCCCGTATCGCACGCCACGTTCGTGCGCAACACCCCGACTCACGTGTGGCTGAGGGGAACACAATTCACCGTCTCCCATCGACGGGAATCAACCGACGAGCCCGTGCTTTCCTCCTGCGTCTGCGCACTGGCTGCAGCCGAACTGCGGAGATGCTCTTTCGTCAGTCCGGAAATGGGAACCCTTCGTGTCCCCAGTGCCGGGCGGACGAGACGGTCGCGCACATCCTGCTGCAGTGCCCTGGATACGCCGACCATCGCCGTCAGCTGTTCGCGGCCTACGGCAGGCTCGGGCTCCCCCACGTGAGTCAGGAAGATCTCCTGTTCCCCTGTGCTCATCGCACAACACTCCTGCAGGCGTGCTACGCCCTGTTGGATTTCTTCGGCGACGCCGATCTGTTTACGCGCCTCTAAGGCCCGTTCTATACCGCAGCGTGCGGTTTGTTTACCTCCCTGCGGCGCTCCCTCCTCGCACAGCCGGGCGCCCGTCACGTGACGACGACATCCTTCTCTCCCTTGCCGGCCTGCTTGACTGCTCCTCTCACGGCGGCCAGCATCGCCGGTTGCCGCTGCCGGCGCTCGCGGAAGCTGAATGACAACTCTTTTTTTTTTTTTCCTCCTCTCCTTCTCTCCTCCTACCTTCTCTTTTGTCCCCCTCCCCCTCCCCCGCGCAGGGCCGTTGAGGTGACCCCGGTATGGGAGACAGTTACAGCCCTGCGCTTCTCTCTTCCTCCTCTTTAACAAGAATCACTTCGACTGAGAAAGAGAAAAATATCTTTCATGACTGCATTTACTAATCCTGATGTGAAATAAACTTTGTGCTAACTTTGAATTTTCATGTTTATATGTTACCACACTGTGCATGCTGATGGCAGCGACGACAACTGCAAAGGGTAAATGTTGCAAAAGCTACAGACATGAGAGCTCGGTAAAAGATACACACAAGTGAACTGTTGTATTTTAAAATTGCATGATGAATTCCTTGACGTAATATTCATATTGTTTACTTTTACTTTATTCAAGAATTCTGGTGGGCCAACCAAAAAACATTGAAGCCACATGGCAATTGGCTCTGTATTAATCGCAGCTTAAGAGGATTGAAAAGTTCCTTATAAATAAAACATCCTTGTGATCTTTCGAAAGCAGGAACAAATGTGATAATGACTTCATGACTGTATTATGGAACGAACAGAATATCCAGACGACACATTTTTGTGCCTTCCAGGGAGATGTTCAATATCAACCCGATGAGAGGCAGCAAATGTGGAAATGGACGCAAGTCAAGGACAGCTGCAGACAGCAAAATATTGAAACTGATACAACGATTGTGCTGAATCACCCAAGATGTAAGTTAACTTTTTGGCTGGTGTTACTTGCTGATGAGCTTGTAATCCCTGCTATATTTTGGTTGCGTGTGTAGGGCCTGATATTCAATAAGGTTGTACTGAATATGTAGGTTAACAAGCCTGAAATGGTCAGTCTGAGGAGATCCATCATAAACATTTTTATTGAAGGAATGTTGAAGTACTTGTTTTTACACAGAACAAGACAACCTTTATGATAGGTGAAAGCAATTTTCAGATATACTAACAATATTTGCAGAATTGTGTTGTCGAATTTACATTCCTTATTCTTAATTCTTTTTCGCTTGCATGCTTCCTCGTATCTCTTTGTCTAAACAAGGGGCACCAGTGCCACCCCGTCTATTGCTCATAATATGAGAGGATGCTTTGCTTTGTGAAACGGAACATAAGAGCCCTATGTTAGCTAGAGGCTCTTCTACCAGCTATAGGCGGTGGTCTGGCATGCGTTCGCCTCTTGGCCATGCCTGGTTATTTTGACCCCCAGTAGCCGACAGCTTGAGCGGACGTGTTTCTCATGCAGCAAACTGTGCATTCTAGTCAGCTGTCACTGAGCGTCGGCCACACTCTCGCATACCCTCTTTCATGAATGACTCTGTGTATGTGAGCAAACTGCAGGTTGTCATATTGACATCAGCAGGAAAGCACATACATGGTGCTATTTGCTGTGGCTATGTAACCAGACAATATACAGGAGGGCAGACAGTATTAGCAAAGAAAACTGCTTAAGTTGACCAAATCGCTCTTCATTAATTTCTCTCATTACTGCAACAGCATACTTTCCGCAATGTGAGAGGCTGCCTCATTCTCGGTTAATTGCTAGGTGCTTTGCCACGTTTGCTGTATTACTAAGCATACGAGCTCGGGGTCGCCAGGAACAGAAATAAGTCGAGAGCGAGAACAAGCAGGAGGTGTAGTTTATTTTGTTAGCGGTCGTTTTGATCGAGTGCTCAGTTTGATACAAGTTACTGTGAACGAGACAAACTGTTGCTTGGAAGCAGGACAGAATGTCAACGTCAGTGCCACAGAATGCAAAATGCTCCTGAGAGCTGTAGCTAGCTTTGCTGCATACTGTAACAATGCAAGGAATAAGCAAGTAGAGAGCAAAGCTACGTCCCCATTACGAGAAACAGGAGCATCTGCGACCTTGATTCCATTGTCAGGTGTTGAGTTTCTGGATCTTGACGAGCAGGGACGTGCGTTACTTATGAACTCCAATTGGAAAGTGTTTAATAATGTGTAACACATTAAGCTGTGAGAGAAAGTTGGGCAGCCTCGATGTGCCTGCCTTTGAGCGAATGCCTTGGGCTGTTGATGCCGCCTATTCACTCACTCATTTAACGCCTATTCACTCACTCATTCACTCACTCACGCTCACTCATTTAACATTTCGAGTTAACTTGTGAAAACACCACAGGCAAGGGCGATTTGCAACACTGTCCACCTGAAACTACTTGGCGTGATGTGGGAGCGGTAACTGAAACTTTGTTTCACAAGTGCACCTTTGGAGTGACTCATTGCGTACATTTTGATTTACTTATTTCATGTTGCATGTGCCTCGTTTTATGCAGAAAGGCTAAATGTCACAGAACGTGTTTTTATCTCCTCTTTAGCTCTTAATTTGGCATTTTTGACAAAAACCGACACTCCTTCTCAGCCGGCCTCAGTTAGAATCTGTTCACAGCCATTGCACGTGTCCGACAGCTGGTGCGCAAAATCTGATTTTCCCTTTTGCTTTGTTTTCTTGCTTTCAAGATCCCCCTTTGCTTGAACAGTTACACATGTCTAATCTCAACATGGTAATCTAGCATTTCAACTGAACCTAACGTCTCCCCTCATGTCTTTAATGTCGTCTGCACAGAAGTCATTTGGATTTTTTACTGTGAACACTACATTTATTCAATCATGCAGGGGTTTAGGATACACGTGCCCTTTTCTTTTTTTAGGAGATTGGGTGGGCTGTGGATGCATCAAAATTCAGAACCTGCTGCTGTGTGGCTCGTGTGTTTTTGCAAGGTAGATGTAAAATTCAGTTTCGGCACAGATTGCCTTCTTTCATTTGGTTCAAGTGTCCTCATATATTTTGTTTCTTCTCTTTTCAGATGAGCCAGAGTGCGAACAGTATACTCGTACAATTTGGCAGAATAAACCCCATCTTTATGCGTTCAGAGCAGCTGGATGTTCACTGTTTACTTGGCAAGAAGTAGTATGTATGCATGCTTCCTGCCATAGCTATATGCTGTCCCACACTTTGTGGGAAACATTGAATTCTGTATTTGCTGAGACATATATGTGCCAAATAGTGCATTTTGTTGGTTTGCAGTCACCAATGCCCACAAGTTGACCCCACACTGTACTTAAAAAGTTGTAATAATGGGTGTTCTGTGGTGAAGAAAGTTGTGGTGCTTTACATGCAGCCACCGCAGTGATTATTGACTGATGCCAGTGGCAGCTTCTACTTTGCAGCGAAGAAGTTGTTAGAGAGAGGATACACAGGTTAAGCAGTAATAATGTCAAAAAATTCTACTGGATGTTAAATGCAAGTCATGAGAAAAGACATGCATGTACATGTTGCCTCTGTTGAAACATATATCAGGCTACAAGTGCCATTATATTTGCTCTGCCAAATTTCTTGTTCAAGTTGAACAGCAATATCTGTTCTTTGGATTGCCAGACTTTTTGTGACTGGCGTCCAACAATGTTTTCACCAAAGTTTCATCCCGACCAGGCGCGATGTTGTCAGACCATAGACTTCAAAAAGCCAAACTATGTACGACTAATTTGTATGTGGGGCCAGAACACTTCAATTTTCACTGAAGTAGCAGACACTTCTAGCCTGGCATTTGTTTCAATAGGGGCAATATGTACATGCATCTCTTTGTGACTGTTGTGTTAAACATCCAGTGGAAGTTTTCGTCGCCATCACTGCATAATGCGTTTTTCCTCTCTCTAACAACTTCTTCGTAGCAAAGTAGCAGCTGCCACTTGCATCAGTAGATAACCATTGCGGTAGGTGCATGTAAAGCACCGAAACTTTCTTCACCACACAGCGCCCATTATTACAACTTTTTAAGTACAGTGTGGTGTCAAGTTGTGCACTTCAGTGACATTAAAGCAACAAAGTGTGCTGTTTGGCACATTTCATATTCCTCATTTGTGCGAAATTTCCAAGTCATTACATGCAACATTTTCAAGGAGACATTACGTACATTTCCAGGACACATTACGTATGACAATCCTAAGGTGACATCACGTACAACGTTTCTTCAAGACATAACGTACGACATTCCTAAGAAGACATTATGTATAATGCTTCTCGGAGACAATACGTACAACATTCCTAAGAAGACATTACGTACAATGTTTGTAGGAGACAATGACAATACGTACAACATTCCTAAGAAGAGATTACGTACACTGTTTGTAGGAGACAATGACAATACGTACAACATTCCTAAGAAGACATTACGTACAATGTTTGTGGGAGACAATGAAAATACGTACAACATTCCTAAGAAGGCATTACGTACAATGTTTCTAGGAGACAATACGTACAACATTTCTAGGGAGACTCCGTTTACGGAAATCGCCCTATTTTGGAATCGGAAAAGTGATCGGCAACTTTTTACCTTCAGATTTTTACGTAAACAAGGGGCAAAATTTTTAACAGTGTAGCTCTTCACGCACGAAGGCTCGGACGGTTTCGCACTGGTCGTCGGAGCCTGATTCAAGGGCTTGAACCAATGCGCTGTCTGGGGCCAAGCGACAACTGTATTGATGTGTCCGCATTTCGAACGTCTTCTCGATCGCTGTCGACTAAGAGATAAATTCTTCGATTATCTGTGGTGGGTTTCCCATCAGCCCAGCGAATAGCTGTTGCTTTAATCGTAGCATAAGAAAATGGAATAAGTGGTGGAACAGTCGGGTCATCTCTTCCGCGAAGATGGTTGTCTTCTTCATTTCGGAGCTCCACCCGTGTCTCGAGCAAAGCCACGGCCTTTTCCTTGCTGTCTACGCCGGTGAAAGCACTGGGAAGCCGTTTCGAAAATTGCCCAGGTTGTCATAGTCGACTCTCTATTCTCGAACAATGTTTCAGCTGAGTCTTTCATAGGAAAGTAAACATCATGTAACTCCGTGTGGTGATCTCAGTTGCTGTAGGCAGCAATCCTCTCTTAATTTTTAAGATGGCTTTCTGGATGCTCAAAAGTGGTTCCTCGCAACTTCAGTGGCTCCCTGGGCTGCAGCATCGCGAGTGTTGTGGGTGACACAGTGGACTCCATCGGGTCTCTTCTCTTCGTCGTCGTGGTTCTTGTCTGATTCAGCAGGGGCCCGTACTCCGGTTGTGGTCCTTCTAGTCTGCGACTAGCTCGACTGTCTCTGATGGTGTCGATGTCTTCCTCACAACTTGGGCTGGGTTCACGGCTTGACGGGGGCGTCCGGAACATGAACATACAGCACCTCCACAAATGTCACGTGGCCGTGACACTCAACAAAGCAATAGCGGCCGGTAACGATCAAACTTTCTATAGGGCGAACTTGTGGCAAGCAAGAGAATGACACTGAAAGTGCCATTACATCAGCGAACACAGTCGTTGGTCGTCCAATAATCTGATCAGCGGTAAGGCGGGTCACATTTATACATGTGGCATCGAAGATTTCAGTGTTACCGTTGATGGCCGCGTAAGTTCAAGAATAAACGGCATTGTTTGCATTGTGCGCGCAGTCTCATAGGGAAGACTCTAAAATAATCGGACATGTTCCGGGACATTCCGGCGCAACCTGCGCAATGCAAGGGTTATATGTGTAACAGGAAGAGGAGCGCGTGTGGCATTATTTATGGCTGGCCTAGTAATTGACATGAACCTAATTTGCATAAAACGCCTTGAATCTACTGGCAGAGCTTGTCGGACGCCCTGGCTCGCAACAAGCTTCAAATAAATAATGCAGTCGTAGGTAACCGGCCACCCACTATAAAATCTAGAAGTGATGTCCTATTTTCTAGACTGAGAATAGGACAACACACAATTCTCACTTGTCTGGCGATCACCTCCGACCTGTGGTAGGTGTGGGGAAACAGTGACCGTGCTTCGCACCCTAATAATGTTCGAGAGGTGGAGCCTTCAAGAAAAAGCCCATTTTTAAGGCCTATCATGAGCGCAACCCCCTTCATCGCACGGTATTTTGGGAGATCTGGGCCATTTTTTGATCATCACTTCGTCTTAGCGTTGGTTAAAGGGGTCAGTGCATTAGAAGTTCTTTGTGTAAGGCATTCATAGCAGGTCCTGTACATGAGGATGTTGCGGTGACAGGACGGTATTTTAAATGCGCGTGGCCCCGGGTTACTGGCAAACAGTGGTACTTGAAATATACTAGTGCTCAGTATCACTGCACACTGGTTCCACATTTTACGCCTTCATTCTACGGTATTTAGAGTCATGTCAATCACTCTTTCTTACTATTGTTGTTTCTTCTCTGTCCTCTCTATTATTTCCCCACCCCACGTGCAAGGTAGCCAAACGAGCCAAAACTTGGTTAAGCACCCTGCCTTTCCTCTTCGTTTCTTTCTCTCTCTTTATATTGATGGCACATATCTCTCGTTAGTTTCAATATTTTGCTAAGATATATGTATTCTACGCATTGGAGTGCGCAATATTTCAGGTCTCTACAGCGACGTTGCATTTACACATAGTCATTGATAACGCCATTGCTCATAGAATACATCATGCATTGTCACTCTTGGGCCATAACTGACCCTCGCGCCACTAAACATCACCCAATTACGGCGTGTGCTGCAAAAATCACGCGACCTCTGAGGGGTGACTCAAGCTGAGCTAGCTGCGTTCAGGCTGTGTCTGTGCAAAAGCGTGAAGCCCGCGATTTGATATAATTACTAAAAACTTATGTTCACCGCCAGCTAAAACAATTCATGTGCAACCCAGAAAACGATGACAAGTCTACGTTTACACTGAAAAATATCAGCCAAATGTACTTTTAACGATGTCATGGAGATACTTGGACACAATGTGAAGCCTCCATGGAGTATCGCACCCATGAAGAAAATTTGGATTTAGAGGAAATTTAATGCCAAGTACAACTTTCGCTTGTCGCGGGGCGCGCATTCCATGGCGTCGTTCCAGACGCTGACAACGTCTAGAAAGAAAACGGAAGACAGCATGGTTCTAGGAACGCCCTAAACGAGTTTCCTAGAATAAAGCTCTACACTTGTGGCTTGCTTACAGAACTCCCCGCGCGGCTTCTGCGCTAATTTCTCCTTCTCTTAGCACCCTGTATTAATCATCTATGACGATATAAGGAAATGCATTTTACAACAAACGGAATGAAATAACACACGCATATTAAGATAGTCGACGTCCGTAAAGTCCTTCCAAGATTGACTGCGTGCGTCATAGTTTTGCTACGCACATGAACTGAACGAGTATCATGCGCACGGGAGCGTCTGCCCCGACTGATATTTTCATCGCGATTTTCATTCAAAATGTCAAGTTGTATTGAAGATCACTATCTTCTTATTTTCGAGTCTCAAAGATTTGACATGGATGACGGAAGCAATAACTGGTTTGATGTTGACATAACAAGCACGATCAGATCTAGAGCAATCAAAACGAATGTTTACAGCGAACCAACTCTGCAAAATATAGATATATATACATTTTTAAATTAGTAACGAAAGGAATGAAGACTAATATCGATATAGAAAATTGGGGAGGGGCGAGGCATGTAGGGAAGGAAGTTTTAGCTCCACTAACGTGAAACCTGTGGAAGCATGCAGTGTGCGCCGGTGTTTCCCACAGCAAAATGACTCCTAATTTGCAATGAGAAACAGAAAAAATATTCGACACAGACACCCGCAGTCCGCTTTTAGTTAACGTGCACGCTGCGAATCTTTATTTTTCGACTACGCACAACAAAAATCCCTCACCGGCACCACATTGCAGGCCAAATTCCAGTGCCTATAGATGCGGGGTGGCCGGTCAAAGGTTGTGCAGCACGAGCAGTCGATTGTTCCAATCGCTAAACTCGCTAGCAGATGATCCCTGCGTCGGCGTTGCCTCTCGCGGGCGAGGGCGCGTTCTCGTTCCTCGCTAGCTGGTAGGCTGGTAGTTCAGCGTTCACCGCAGAAAGAGCGTTTCCATAGCCAACGCGCGCCTTTCGCTCTCTCTCGCCACACGGCGAGCGCTGAGGCGGTGGCGCGCTCTCTTGCGCTCAAGCAAATGGAGCAGACGACGATGACACGATGCACGCCGACACGCCGACACGCCGAGACCCTAAGGTGCCTTTAAAATTTGGCAGATCCCATCTGCCGTGCGAATCGATGTTATGCTAAGCATGAGGCGGGAAGGTGACTGGCGTAATTTTAGATGCGAAGTATCTCTTGCTCTGGGGTATATAACGCGGCGCGGTCATCCGCACGCACCGTTGTGGACCGCACTCACTCTACGCATGCGCGACTCTCCTCCTTCCCTCTCTCCAACAGCTGCGCGTTAAGTACCAACCACTGGCAAGCGCCGGCACGCGTTCCACGCGCCTACGCGTCAAATGCGTCGCGGCGCGCCCCGTGGAGGAAAAGGGCGCGCAACCACTGGCAAGCGTCGACCGCGCCGACGCTCGCTTTTAGCAGAGGCACAGTGTTGCTTGATCTTTTCGTTTAAAACCGTCCGTACAGCCTAGAACGGTGCGTTATCAATCGAAGCGAATTAGACTGTCGTTAAAATATTGATTGTGCTTCACCCACCACTGTTTTGACTATTTAAGAAGTAATTAACATCGCAATGACCAAAGTAACAACCACGGTATGCACAAGTAATCGACATCGGCGCGTGCGCTGCTAAGTTCACGTCTGCATCACGGGACACAGCCAACGATGTTTGCGAGATCGCCAACGCTTTTGCGATCGCCTTGTTGACGCCTGTTTACGGCCATGCTATTAGTGCCCAACACGAACATAATCATCCTGTTCATGAAAATGGTTCTGCTCCAAGAAGCTGACGGGAGCGGCGTCGCCCGCACCGTCGGTGGGCTTGACGTCGTTTCTTGGCACGTACTTTAGGTACGAAAAAAAAAAGGAAATAGACGTTTGCTGCAAAGTCCAAACGAGGTGCCCTAAAAATTCGCCGCATAACGACTAATACTTTTCACATAGGGACCCTTTAACAAATTTGTTGGGTACCAAAAGTGTGTTTTTTGTAACCAATACATGTGTTATGTTAAATAAACTTTCAAACTTTCAGACATTAACAAAAAGACGGCTTTCCCGCGTACCACGGGTGTCACCGTGACTAATATTCTAGCTGCCTAATATGAGTTACAGTTTATTACATGGGCCAACATTGAGAAGTTCGAATCCTGGAGCAAGCATACATACTAACTCAAATTTTTTTAAGTAGCATGGAAACAAGAAACCAACATTACTGGAAACTCACAGTTACTTATATCCCGTCTAGCAACAAAATGCAGGTAAACTGTAGCACTGCAAGTATGGCCTGACTTTCTTGTTTTCTAATAAATGAATATGCACTGTTCACCACAAAATACGCATCGAGTTCATAATTAAACAGTCTATCCTCACACCTTATACACTTCCAGGCAGTGCACAAAACATACTCAGATACCTACTTATTGTTTACTTGCACAGCGTGATGTTTTGATTAAGAAATCATTCAGGTCTATAAAACAAAGAATAATTGACCTATAATTGACTTATACAGCATTTGGTTCATGTAGTGGGATGTGCAAGAGATCTTTTCTTTGAATTTCAGTGAAATTAAATGAGTGGTATATGATGGTGTCTGTACATTGATTGCATAATCGTTGCTAGGAATGGCTCAGAAAGCAAATTTGCGAGCAGCGCTTTTGGTGAAGATATCGTAGGGCCCGTCCTGTTCCAGAAGCTTTTAACACCTAAAAAACTTTCTAAAGGCTCTAAAAAGCAAAAAATGAAGTAGCATCAAGGTTTATAAACCACCAGGCTCATATACCTACACAAGAAAATCCATTAAAATTGTCATGAATATGCTGGTACATCCAGTACATGTTTACACTTCATATTTTACAGCATTTATCGAAGTAATAAACCACACCTGACACTTCATGATGCGACAGATATTGGTCATAAGATTGCAGCTGAGCACTGTCTAGAAGGCTTTCGCACGTTCTTGGTGGTCTACATATCCGCTAACACAACAAACCACACGTAACACTTCATGGTGCAGCAGGTATCGGTCATAATATTTATTTATTTATTTTCAAATATTGCAGCCCAATGCAAGGCTACTGCAGGAGTGGTGTACATGAATACAAAAGGAAAGAATGTATACAGTAATATCGCAATAAGTGCTTCAACAAAAGCAGATATCGCCACCTGTTGAGTGCAACTGGGTAAAGAATGAGAGAAATAGAACACTAATATCATACAAGCGCCTCCAAACATCAGATACATTCATTTCACGAACGGAACCAGGTACATCATTCCAGTGTTCGTAAATATCAGAAAAAACTCTATTTGAACATGTTAGTGTGCACAAAAAAATGGGTTATGTTAAGATTGTGATTGCAGCTGTGCACTGTGTAGTAGGCTTTTGGACGTTATCTGTAGTCTAAATATCCTCTAACGCAACAAACCACACCTGACATTTCATGATGCGACAGATATCGGTCATAAGATTGGAACGGAGCACTGGTTTTTGCACGTTGTGTGTAGTCGAAATATCCTCTAGCGCAACAAACCACACCTGGCACTTCATGATGCGACAGATATTGGTCATAAGATTGGAACCAAGCACTGTGTAGAAGGCCTTTGGACGTCGTCAGTAGTCAAAATACCCTCTAATATAATAAATCGTGCCTGAAACTTCATGATGCGACAGATATCGGTCATAAGATTGGAACCAAGCACTGTGTAGAAGGCCTTTGGACGTCGTCAGTAGTCAAAATACCCTCTAATATAATAAATCGTGCCTGAAACTTCATGATGCGACAGATATCGGTCATAAGATTGGAACCAAGCACTGTGTAGAAGGCCTTTGGACGTCGTCAGTAGTCAAAATACCCTCTAATATAATAAATCGTGCCTGAAACTTCATGATGCGACAGATATCGCCCATAAGATTGGAACCAAGCACTGTGTAGAAGGCCTTTGGACGTCGTCAGTAGTCAAAATACCCTCTAATATAATAAATCGTGCCTGAAACTTCATGATGCGACAGATATCGCCCATAAGATTGGAACCAAGCACTGTGTAGAAGGCCTTTGGACGTCGTCAGTAGTCAAAATACCCTCTAATATAATAAACCGTGCCTGAAACTTCATGATGCGACAGATATCGCTCATAAGATTGGAACCAAGCACTGTGTAGAAGGCTTGGACGTCGTCAGTAGTCAAAATACCCTCTAATATAATAAATCGTGCCTGAAACTTCATGATGCGACAGATATCGGTCATAAGATTGGAACCAAGCACTGTGTAGAAGGCCTTTGGACGTCGTCAGTAGTCAAAATACCCTCTAATATAATAAATCGTGCCTGAAACTTCATGATGCGACAGATATCGCCCATAAGATTGGAACCAAGCACTGTGTAGAAGGCCTTTGGACGTCGTCAGTAGTCAAAATACCCTCTAATATAATAAATCGTGCCTGAAACTTCATGATGCGACAGATATTGGTCATAAGATTGGAACCAAGCACTGTGTAGAAGGCCTTTGGACGTCGTCAGTAGTCAAAATACCCTCTAATATAATAAATCGTGCCTGAAACTTCATGATGCGACAGATATCGGTCATAAGATTGGAACCAAGCACTGTGTAGAAGGCCTTTGGACGTCGTCAGTAGTCAAAATACCCTCTAATATAATAAATCGTGCCTGAAACTTCATGATGCGACAGATATCGGTCATAAGATTGGAACCAAGCACTGTGTAGAAGGCCTTTGGACGTCGTCAGTAGTCAAAATACCCTCTAATATAATAAATCGTGCCTGAAACTTCATGATGCGACAGATATCGGTCATAAGATTGGAACCAAGCACTGTGTAGAAGGCCTTTGGACGTCGTCAGTAGTCAAAATACCCTCTAATATAATAAATCGTGCCTGAAACTTCATGATGCGACAGATATCGGTCATAAGATTGGAACCAAGCACTGTGTAGAAGGCCTTTGGACGTCGTCAGTAGTCAAAATACCCTCTAATATAATAAATCGTGCCTGAAACTTCATGATGCGACAGATATCGCCCATAAGATTGGAACCAAGCACTGTGTAGAAGGCCTTTGGACGTCGTCAGTAGTCAAAATACCCTCTAATATAATAAATCGTGCCTGAAACTTCATGATGCGACAGATATCGCTCATAAGATTGGAACCAAGCACTGTGTAGAAGGCTTGGACGTCGTCAGTAGTCAAAATACCCTCTAATATAATAAATCGTGCCTGAAACTTCATGATGCGACAGATATCGGTCATAAGATTGGAACCAAGCACTGTGTAGAAGGCCTTTGGACGTCGTCAGTAGTCAAAATACCCTCTAATATAATAAATCGTGCCTGAAACTTCATGATGCGACAGATATCGCCCATAAGATTGGAACCAAGCACTGTGTAGAAGGCCTTTGGACGTCGTCAGTAGTCAAAATACCCTCTAATATAATAAATCGTGCCTGAAACTTCATGATGCGACAGATATTGGTCATAAGATTGGAACCAAGCACTGTGTAGAAGGCCTTTGGACGTCGTCAGTAGTCAAAATACCCTCTAATATAATAAATCGTGCCTGAAACTTCATGATGCGACAGATATCGGTCATAAGATTGGAACCAAGCACTGTGTAGAAGGCCTTTGGACGTCGTCAGTAGTCAAAATACCCTCTAATATAATAAATCGTGCCTGAAACTTCATGATGCGACAGATATCGCCCATAAGATTGGAACCAAGCACTGTGTAGAAGGCCTTTGGACGTCGTCAGTAGTCAAAATACCCTCTAATATAATAAATCGTGCCTGAAACTTCATGATGCGACAGATATCGCTCATAAGATTGGAACCAAGCACTGTGTAGAAGGCTTGGACGTCGTCAGTAGTCAAAATACCCTCTAATATAATAAATCGTGCCTGAAACTTCATGATGCGACAGATATCGGTCATAAGATTGGAACCAAGCACTGTGTAGAAGGCCTTTGGACGTCGTCAGTAGTCAAAATACCCTCTAATATAATAAATCGTGCCTGAAACTTCATGATGCGACAGATATCGCCCATAAGATTGGAACCAAGCACTGTGTAGAAGGCCTTTGGACGTCGTCAGTAGTCAAAATACCCTCTAATATAATAAATCGTGCCTGAAACTTCATGATGCGACAGATATCGCTCATAAGATTGGAACCAAGCACTGTGTAGAAGGCTTGGACGTCGTCAGTAGTCAAAATACCCTCTAATATAATAAATCGTGCCTGAAACTTCATGATGCGACAGATATCGGTCATAAGATTGGAACCAAGCACTGTGTAGAAGGCCTTTGGACGTCGTCAGTAGTCAAAATACCCTCTAATATAATAAATCGTGCCTGAAACTTCATGATGCGACAGATATCGCTCATAAGATTGGAACCAAGCACTGTGTAGAAGGTTTGGACGTCGTCAGTAGTCAAAATACCCTCTAATATAATAAATCGTGCCTGAAACTTCATGATGCGACAGATATCGCTCATAAGATTGGAACCAAGCACTGTGTAGAAGGCTTGGACGTCGTCAGTAGTCAAAATACCCTCTAATATAATAAATCGTGCCTGAAACTTCATGATGCGACAGATATCGGTCATAAGATTGGAACCAAGCACTGTGTAGAAGGCTTGGACGTCGTCAGTAGTCAAAATACCCTCTAATATAATAAATCGTGCCTGAAACTTCATGATGCGACAGATATCGGTCATAAGATTGGAACCAAGCACTGTGTAGAAGGCCTTTGGACGTCGTCAGTAGTCAAAATACCCTCTAATATAATAAATCGTGCCTGAAACTTCATGATGCGACAGATATCGCTCATAAGATTGGAACCAAGCACTGTGTAGAAGGCCTTTGGACGTCGTCAGTAGTCAAAATACCCTCTAATATAATAAATCGTGCCTGAAACTTCATGATGCGACAGATATCGCTCATAAGATTGGAACCAAGCACTGTGTAGAAGGCTTGGACGTCGTCAGTAGTCAAAATACCCTCTAATATAATAAATCGTGCCTGAAACTTCATGATGCGACAGATATCGGTCATAAGATTGGAACCAAGCACTGTGTAGAAGGCCTTTGGACGTCGTCAGTAGTCAAAATACCCTCTAATATAATAAATCGTGCCTGAAACTTCATGATGCGACAGATATCGCTCATAAGATTGGAACCAAGCACTGTGTAGAAGGCCTTTGGACGTCGTCAGTAGTCAAAATACCCTCTAATATAATAAATCGTGCCTGAAACTTCATGATGCGACAGATATCGGTCATAAGATTGGAACCAATCACTGTGTAGAAGGCCGTTGGACGTCGTCAGTAGTCAAAATACCCTCTAATATAATAAATCGTGCCTGAAACTTCATGATGCGACAGATATCGCTCATAAGATTGGAACCAAGCACTGTGTAGAAGGCTTGGACGTCGTCAGTAGTCAAAATACCCTCTAATATAATAAATCGTGCCTGAAACTTCATGATGCGACAGATATCGGTCATAAGATTGGAACCAAGCACTGTGTAGAAGGCTTGGACGTCGTCAGTAGTCAAAATACCCTCTAATATAATAAATCGTGCCTGAAACTTCATGATGCGACAAATATCGGTCATAAGATTGGAACCAAGCACTGTGTAGAAGGCTTGGACGTCGTCAGTAGTCAAAATACCCTCTAATATAATAAATCGTGCCTGAAACTTCATGATGCGACAGATATCGGTCATAAGATTGGAACCAAGCACTGTGTAGAAGGCTTGGACGTCGTCAGTAGTCAAATACCCTCTAATATAATAAATCGTGCCTGAAACTTCATGATGCGACAGATATCGGTCATAAGATTGGAACCAAGCACTGTGTAGAAGGCTTGGACGTCGTCAGTAGTCAAAATACCCTCTAATATAATAAATCGTGCCTGAAACTTCATGATGCGACAGATATCGGTCATAAGATTGGAACCAAGCACTGTGTAGAAGGCCTTTGGACGTCGTCAGTAGTCAAAATACCCTCTAATATAATAAATCGTGCCTGAAACTTCATGATGCGACAGATATCGCTCATAAGATTGGAACCAAGCACTGTGTAGAAGGCTTGGACGTCGTCAGTAGTCAAAATACCCTCTAATATAATAAATCGTGCCTGAAACTTCATGATGCGACAGATATCGGTCATAAGATTGGAACCAAGCACTGTGTAGAAGGCTTGGACGTCGTCAGTAGTCAAAATACCCTCTAATATAATAAATCGTGCCTGAAACTTCATGATGCGACAGATATCGGTCATAAGATTGGAACCAAGCACTGTGTAGAAGGCCTTTGGACGTCGTCAGTAGTCAAAATACCCTCTAATATAATAAATCGTGCCTGAAACTTCATGATGCGACAGATATCGCTCATAAGATTGGAACCAAGCACTGTGTAGAAGGCCTTTGGACGTCGTCAGTAGTCAAAATACCCTCTAATATAATAAATCGTGCCTGAAACTTCATGATGCGACAGATATCGCTCATAAGATTGGAACCAAGCACTGTGTAGAAGGCTTGGACGTCGTCAGTAGTCAAAATACCCTCTAATATAATAAATCGTGCCTGAAACTTCATGATGCGACAGATATCGCTCATAAGATTGGAACCAAGCACTGTGTAGAAGGCTTGGACGTCGTCAGTAGTCAAAATACCCTCTAATATAATAAATCGTGCCTGAAACTTCATGATGCGACAGATATCGGTCATAAGATTGGAACCAAGCACTGTGTAGAAGGCCTTTGGACGTCGTCAGTAGTCAAAATACCCTCTAATATAATAAATCGTGCCTGAAACTTCATGATGCGACAGATATCGCTCATAAGATTGGAACCAAGCACTGTGTAGAAGGCTTGGACGTCGTCAGTAGTCAAAATACCCTCTAATATAATAAATCGTGCCTGAAACTTCATGATGCGACAGATATCGGTCATAAGATTGGAACCAAGCACTGTGTAGAAGTCATTTGCACGTCGTCAGTAGTAAAAATACCCTCTAATATAATAAATCGTGCCTGAAACTTCATGATGCGACAGATATCAGTCATAAGATTGGAACCAAGCACTGCGTAGAAGGCCTTTGCACGTCGTCAGTAGTCAAAATACCCTCTAACATAATAAATCGTGCCTGAAACTTCATGATACAACAGATATCGCTCATAGGATTGCACCAGAGCACTGTATAAGTCTTTGGCAAGTTGTCTAACATAGCTAAACTGAATGAATGTCTTCATATTTCAATTACGCGTAAGTGCATGCATAGTCTAAGTTAGTCTATATACAAAGTACTGAACAGAAATGAAATAGTCCTTGCAATACATCCAAGGATTTGGCATTTGAAACCATCAAATAATTATTTCAGCTGGATTCAGTCTGGAGGAAGAGATAAATATGTGCGCAGTTTAGAATGGTCTCACAAGTGTCTGAGGTTCCAGTGAGGCACCGTTTGAATTCCTTCTAAACTAAGAGCAGCACAGTAATATTGCACTTTCATTCCTTCTGCACATACGTGTGATGTCATGCTCTTCTCTTCTTACTATCGTGTCATTGTGCACCTCAGATTTCAATGGAGGTGCTTGTCACTTACAAGCTTTTTAGCGAATTAGCTGTAAACAAAACGTGTGTTATATTTAAGTAAACTGTAAAACGATGGAGAAGCGCCACTGTTCACATTCTCCCGTCTATGAGTATCAGAAAAGACTAGGGAGAATGTGTGTCAGAATAGACAACCTGCAAAACAAGGCATGTGCAACTGGGCATGTGCTAAGGTGTAGTTGCACGGCAGAGAAGCAGACCAAGAGTCAAGAAGTGAAATAGCAGGCAACACAAGCAGCACTTAATCATGCAACTTTCTTTTTCGATCACCACACTCGCGCACGTTCGAGCTTCTATTTTATACATGAATGTAAATGAGACCGCTGACAGCTGAATGTGTCGGCGTCGCTGGTACCCGGCACGAAAACACGTCACACTGCTACCAACAAGCGCACGCTTGTTGTTGCCTTGGCAACACACGCAAACGATTTGCGCCGATGTCAACCAATGTTTCAGCGTCGTAAAATCCGCAAATCCTCCTCATGTACGTTGTCACATCACCGAAATGCGTTGGCAAGTGCGATGTTCGCTTTCGGCAATGATGAGGCGAATGGCGATGTTGAAAACA